>NC_087472.1:34742235-35044201 GCF_036321535.1 Camelus dromedarius | reverse complement strand
TGAAATACAATATTAATTCTAGAAGTAAAAATGATGAAATTTAAAACTCATTGGATGGCTTCACAGCAAACTAGATACAGCTGAAGAGACTTAGTAAAGTTAAAACACTTGGCAAAGTGAAAAGGAATTACTTATAATGTAGAACAGAGATAAAACATATAGGAAACGTGAAAGAATAATTAAGAGACATGGAAGAAAGAGTGAAGAAGTATAGCAAATGGATAATTTACATGGTTACAGAAGAACTAAGGTCTGAAATACAAAATAGGAATGAAGAGGGGAAAAAGCAGTAATTTTTGGTTGAATTTAGTTAAAATTTACTATAAAACACAATTTTAAAAATAGGTACAGGGTTAAAAAATGAATACTAAAAGAAAAACAGTGATAATACAATGTAAATGGGAGAGGATGAGTGATGTGAAAGTATTCTAAGGTCCTTGCAATTGTGTAAAAAACAAGCATAGACATCGATTACTTTAGACTTTGATAGGCATAAGCATACAACCTAGGAATTCTAACTTCTACGATAAACCTTAAAAGAAGAAAAGTGAGGTATTCATTCCGAACTAGTAGAGGGGGACAATACTCAATAAAACCAAAAGAAGGCAAAAGAGAGAGACAGACAGAGATAGAAAGTGCTAACTTAGTAAAAACAATGCAAATAAAAGAAATATATCAGTAATTACATTAAGCGCAGTTAAATGTAAAATAAGACAGCATGAGGAAATAATCACACAAATTTGGAATATGGTACATTACGCAAAGACAAATAGCATGGACTCCTCAAAGTCAATGTCATGCCATAGGAGAGATGACTTTGTAAATGACAGTTTGAGGAACTCTGTGAACCATCTCCTTAACAAAACAACAATAGTGAAATTTAGAAAAAAAAATTTAGCCTCTGGATATTGCCTGATGAACCTACAGCAAATGAAGAAACTTTTATTCAACAAAATTTACTAAATCTCAGTATGAACAGCAAGAATCTATGGCATTTTATCCATGATATACTCCCTTCCCTTCTCCCTCCACTGATCAGCTTGACAAAAGCTCCATACAAGGTGGGAGCAGACATGAACCCAGAGCTCCTTCTCCCTCCAGCTCACAGTTAAGCACTATAGGACCTGCTTTACAAAAAATACTAAAGGAAATTGTTCATGCAAAAAACAAGCGAACTTAAACAGTAACTGAATAGACACACACACAAAAGGGTGGTGGTAAACATAACTTTGCAATTGTAAAAAGCAGTACAAGTGCATAGTTCTGTACCTTACTTCTCTTAAGTGACTTAAAACCTGATTATGTAAAACATATGGGTATACTGGCACTGTTGGGCTTGTAATGTATAGAAGTGTAACATATTTGACAATAACATAACAAAGAAGGTTGTAGAAGCAAACTACTAAAACAAGAAATTTATAACACATAATAATTTGCATTCATTGGAACAAAAGAACCAGAAATGTCATATAAGAAGTTCAATATAACAAATTATAAATATATACTTCCTCTCTTTGCCTTTCTCAGCTTCTTTAAAGTCATAAAGTTATATAACATTCTAATTCTAATTACAACAGTGTATTTTTTAGTTTGTGACATATATAAATAGATATAATATGTGTAACAATAAATAAAATGTAACAGAGCTCATAGGAGTAATATTTCTACATTTTACTGAAATTAAGTTGCTGTATCTTAAGTAGATTCTAATAGGTTATGTCCATGGTAAGCCCTAGAGCAACCACTAAGAAACCAACTAAAAAAAAGAAGTGAAGAGCTGGTGGGAATGCAGTTTGGTGCAGCCACTATGGAAAACAGTGTGGAGATTCCTCAAAAGACTAGGAATAGACTTACCATATGACCCAGGAATCCCACTCCTGGGCTTGTATCCAGAAGGAAATCTACTTCAGGATGACACCTGCACTCCAATGTTCATAGCAGCACTATTTACAATAGCCAAAACATGGAAACAGCCTAAATGTCCATCAACAGGTGACTGGATAAAGAAGAAGTGGTATATTTATACAATGGAATACTACTCAGCCATAAAAACCGACAACATAATGCCATTTGCAGCAACATGGATGCTCCTGGAGAATGTCATTCTAAGTGAAGTCAGCCAGAAAGAGAAAGAAAAATACCATATGAGATCGCTCATATGTGGAATCTAAAAAACAAAAACAAAAACAAACAAACAAACAAAAACAAAGCGTAAATACAGGACAGAAATAGACTCACAGACAGAGAATGCAGACTTGTGGTTACCAGGGGGGTGGACGGTGGGAAGGGATAGACTGGGATTTCAAAATTGTAGAATAGATAAACAAGATTATACTGTATAGCAAAGGGAAATATACACAAAATGTTATGATAACTCACAGAGAAAAAAATGTGACAATGAGTGTGTATATGTCCATGAATGACTGAAAAATGGTGAACACTGGAATTTGACACAACACTGTAAAATGATTATAAATCAATAAAAAATGTTAAAAAAAAAGCAGTGAAGAAAATCATTAATTATAGTATTTAACTAGAAAATATTCACTCAATGAAAAGGTCGTAAAGGAGGAATAGAAGAACAACAAAATGCATGAGAAATATAGAAAACAAAAAGTAAAATGGCAGACAAAAATCCAATTATATCAATAACAACACTGAATGTGAATGGATTAATAAGCCAATCAAAAATTCAGAGATTTTCAGACTATATAAAAAGCAAGATCCAATGATGTCTACAGGAGAAAGTATTAAATTAAAATACACAAAAAGGTTGAAAGTAAAAGAATGGAAATAATACAATCATGCAAACAGCAACAGAAATGGACTGAAGTTTGTTTCTCCTCTGCACAAATTCATATATTGAAATCCTAATCCCATTGTTATGGCATTTAGAGGTGAGGCTTTGGGGAGGTAATTAGATTATAAGTGTGTGGCCCTCATGAATAGGAATAGTGGCCTTATAAAGAAAAGCCCTCTTTATGCCACACAAGGATACGAGGGGAAGTCAGCAGTCTGAAACCTGGAAGTGAGCTCTCACCAGAACCCAACCATGCTGGCAGCCTGGTATCAAAATTCCACCCTCCAGAACTGTGAGAAATATATTTCTGTTGCTTATAATCCACTGAACTTGTGGTATTTTGTGATAGCAGCACAAACTAAGATAGCAACCGTAAGAAACCTGGAGTGGATATACTAATAACAGACAAAATATCTAATAAAACAAAAATATTACTAGCGCTAAAGAAGGACATTTTATAATGATAAAAGAGTCAATTCTTCAGAAAGATACAATATAAACATAGGTGCACCTAACGACAGAGCCCCAAAATACATGAAAGAAAAACTGACTGAAGTGAGAAATAGACAACTCAACAATAGATGGAGACTTCAATATCCTGCTTTCAATAAAGAGTAAAATAGCAAAGAAGAAGATCAATGAGGAAATAGAGGACTTGAACAACAGTATAAACCAACTCGACCTAACAGACATCTATTCAACACTGTACCCAACAAGGCATATTTTACATTCTTCTCAAGACAGCACAGACCATTCTCCAGGATAGATCATATGCTAGACCATAAAATAAACCTTAATAAACATGAAAGAATTGAAATAATACAAAGTATGTTTTCCTATGACAATGGAATGAAACTAGAAATCAATAACAGGAAGATATTTGGGATATTCACAAGAATGTAGAAAATAAACAATTTATTTCTAATTGACCTTTGGGTCAAGGGAGAAATCACAAGGTATATTAGAAATTCATTGAAACAAATGAAAATAAGCTGCAAAATACCAAAACACATGAAATGCATTTAAAGCAGTGCTTAGAGGAATTTTTTTAGTAGTAAATGCCTATATTTAAAAAAAAAAAAGCCTAGTTAATAAACTAACTTTCTACCTCTAGATATGAAAAGAGAACAAACTAACCTAAAGACACTCAACATCATTAGCAATCAGGGAAACGAAGAACAAAACTACAGTGAGATACCACTTCATACATAGCAGGATGGCTGTGATGAAAAAAAATTCCATCTCGTGAAAAAAAACATTTCATCTCGTAAGCAAGGACAGACAACAAGTGTTAGCAAGGATTCCAAAGTAACTGGTTCCAAAGAAATTGGAACCCTCATATACTGTTAGTGAGGATACAAAATGGCACAACTGCTTTAGAAAACAGTCTGGTAGTTTCTCAAACATATTATCCAGCAATTCCAAACGTAGTTATAAACTTAAGCAAAACAGAAACAGACATCCACACAAACACATACATGATGTTCATAGTATCATTATCCAGAATTGCCTAAAAAGTATAAGACAATCCAAACGTCCACCAAATGATAGATTGACAAGCAAAATGTAGTATATGCATACAATGGGATATTACTGAGCAACAAAGAGCAATGAAGTACTAGTATGTGCCACGATATGAATGAGCCTTGAAAACATTATACTAAGAAAAGAAGTCAGACACAAATAACCACGTTGCATGATTCTATTCATACAAAATGTCCAAAATAGAGAAACCTAAAGAAACAACAACTAGATTGGTGGTTGCACAGCGCTGGGTAGTTGGGGGGCCATGGGGAGTGATAGCTAAGGGTTGTGGATTTCTTTCAAGGTTGATAAAAATGTTCAAAAGTTGATCTGGGTGATGGCTGCAAAACTCTGTAAATATTCTAAACCCCACCAAATTATGAACTTTAAGTAGATGAACTGTATTATATGTAAACTATCTCTCAACGAAGCTGTTAAAAAAAATGTCATGGAAAAAAAAAAAGGTGGGAAAACCATTCTCTCAGGAAATGTGAAGGGTCTGAGATTTTTTTCCCTACTTGGAAGCTAACAGGTTAGCCTGCCATTGTTCCATGGATGCTGGAAGAAAATACAAGGTTTCTGATCAGAGACAACAGACAACTTATTACTCATAGTAGTAGCCTGGGCTTCCCTGAGGTCCAGTTCCCACAGGATGACATGAAGAGGACAAGACAATGCCTTCACATACACATTATTGCCATAGAAAAGAGACTGAGTATTTAGGAAACCTGCATATTTTATAATGGGCAGTAAGCTTGCTTGACCGCTGCTCTGAGATTTTATCTTTATTATACTGGACAGGAAACAAACCTGGCTTTTCCTCTAAAGGGAGATACTGCCTCTATTTTCCAAGTTGTTCACTGTACAAATATCCTTGAAAAGATAGTCCAGAACAAAACACCAGTTTCTCTCCTCTCAAGATGTACAGAGATAGGAGAGATTCATGGAAAATTTTCCAACACATTCCAGATTTTTAAAAACTTAATTCCAGATTTTTTAAACATTTAAAAACTTAAGAAAATAAACAAATGTCATACATAAACAGTTATGAAAGATTTTTAGGACCATAAGGAACATCTGAATATGACTTGAATATTAGATTATACTTTAAAATCATTGTTAAGTTTTTAAAGTGCAGTAATGATGTATTTACATGGTAAATGTCCTTTTTCTTTGGTGAGGCATGAAGCATGCTGAAGTATTTAGGCATATAATGCATCAAGATGTTTGCAAATTACTCTGAAATAGTCTAGCAAAAAACATACGAATACACACAAACATATACACACAAAATACTTACATAATCATTAAATACATGCACACACAGACACTGAAGAGAAAGAGACATAAAAATATAAAACAAACATGGCAAAAAATGTTAACGTGTTGAATTTCAAGGGAAAATACACTGGTAATTCATTCAGTTTTCTTCTTTCAGTTCTCTGAAAATATTGTAACTAAAAAATTAGGTTGGTAAGTACATTGATAGAAACACTTAAGAGACAGGTATCCTCAGATTGCAAAAAACTGGGGAAATGGTAACATGTATGCTATTTAATGAAAGACATTAAAAACATTATGTTACATGGAAAGGTTCAAAGGAAAGACAAAAAAAGCTATATCATACAAATAATGAACAAAGAAAATTGATATACCTATGTTAATTTCAAACAAAATAGACTTTAAGGCAAAAAGTACTACAAAAGATAAACAGTTCACTTCAGAATGATAAAAAGTTTGGTTCACAAGAAATACATTTAAAAATTTATTACAAGTTATTGAGTATAATTCTCTGTGCTATATAGTAGGTCCTTGTTTAACTTTTTATATAGTACCGTGTATATGTTAATCCCAAACTCCTAATTTCCCCCCGACACATACTTTCCCATTTGGTAACCAAAAAAGATATATATCTGAAACTAACACAATGTTGTAAACTAACTATATTTCAATTCTTTAAAATGGTTAAAAATAATTAACAGGGGAAAAAAAGTACCAGGTCAAGAAAGAGAAATAGACAAATCCAGAACAGTGGCTGCAAATTTTAAATAATCTCTGATTACTGATAGATAATGTAAACAAAATCATTTGTAAAGATGTAGAAAGATTTGAAGATGATTACAAACTTGTTCTAAGGAACATAAATAAAATAGTGTACCCATCAAATGTAGAATACATATTTGTATCAGGCATACCCTAAATATTTATAAAAATTGATCATACACTGGGGTTTAAGGTTAGTCTAAACAAATCTCAAAAGACTGAATTCACACAGAACATACTCTCTGACCATGTGAAGTTAAGCTACAACAAATAATTAAATCTAACCAAAACAGAAGAGGAGGAACGAAGCTAACATAACCTTGATACCAAACCAAAATGAAACTGAATGTGAAAGGAAAATCACAGGTCAATATTACAAATGAATAAAGACACAAAAATCCTAAGTAAAATATGACAAAGTGGGATTTAACCTAAGCCCTATCCATTGTTGAAAGGGAAAAATAGGTTTGGAAAATAAGAAACAAAAAAAAATGTCATTCACAGGTGATATGATTGCATAGATAGAAAATTCAAAAGAATATACAGAAAAATTAGAATTAATAAAGTTTAGCAAAGTTGCTGGGTATAAATCCAAAATATGAAAGTCAATTATATTTTATATACCATCAATACAATAACAAAATTAAAAAAGAGATGACTTACAATGGTGTCCCCAGTGTAGTCTCCTGGGAAAAAGTGAAAAGAACTAGATATGTTGGAGCTTTAAAAAAAAACATGCATTCTAACAACAGAAGAAATGGAATTAGAGACTCTGCAGAAAAGATCAACACACATAAAAAAAGAAATATGATCATAGAATTTAACCTGGCTCTATAATACGCAACATATTCACAATATTCACATATTTAATAATGTAAACATTGCTTATTGATTTAACTGAAAACAGAGTGACTTACTGGGAACAGATGGTGGGAGAGAGTTAACGGTGGTAGCAGAAAGAGCACCTCATCTGTCATAACATAAAGTAAATAGATAATATGTTGATAAAGCAAAAACTACTTGCAAGATTTTGTCCTTAAAGAATTGATTCAGGAAGTCTAAAGGGATGAGGAAAGAAACTGATGTGTTTACTGTTAGCTGTACTTTTAAAACCATATGCATATAATATAATACTATGCCATATTATCATGCAATGGCTATTCTCATGAGTCTCATAAACTCTTAGAAGACATTAATTTAAATTTAATGTTTCAAAACATAAGTTATCTTTGACCTGGCTACTCTAAACACAAAGCCTCCATTTTGCGGGGGAAGGGATAATTCTTGAGCAGTCCAAGGCTAAAAAATTTACATATCTTTGGTTATATCCCTTTATTTAATATCCTGTCACAATCCATAAACAGATCTTGCTATTTCTTCCTAATAAATGCTATCAATAAAAGATTGTTAGCACAGTTGGAAAATGTCTTTAAAATTACCTAATATACCCTCTTGATTTAAAAAGAAATGGAGGGCCAGTCAATGACACAGCCAGAGCTACAATTAGTTTCTTGACTTTTTCACTATTCCAAACTGATTCCGACTTACTTTCAAATTCTGAGCAAAAGCCAAGATGTTTTGCCAGATTTTCTGATGAGGAAACATTTTCTTTTCACTATCATAAAAGTATTTCTTAAAAATCAAATTATAGATGAACACATTAATCTGTTTGAAAGCCTTTTTAATCAAAGCAGCGGTTACAACTTTCTACAAATCCAGAACTAAAAATGAGGAGACTAATTAAAATATGATGACTACAACATGTAATTCACCAATACTAACACAGTTAATGAATTTCCTTGATTAAAAACATTATAATTTTTAAAATAACTAAAGAATACAGATACACTCATTTAGCTTTCAAGATCCTATTTTTTTCCAACAGAGATGGAAGATGGTTGGGGTAAGGAGGTGGAGGGCCTAAGAAAAGTTACCAGGCCGAAGAAGTATGCCAGACTTCAAGGATGCTCATAAACTAATGTTGATCAAAGTGAGGCCAAATATTTAAAGACATCAGTTATCAGACAATGGAGGTATTCTGGCATCAAGTCTGGACAAATTACCAAACGCTTCATTACCAGAAGTATTTCAACCTTAAAAATCCACAGACAAGTTACTCAGATTAGCCCTAGTGATTTTACACTTAGGGTGGGGAAGCTATACTTACTTCAGGTAAATTTTTTATTTCCAAGTATTTTTGGATACCATTTGGAAATATGTGAAATGAAGGAGCTTTTTTAAAAATTAGGTTACTAGTAGTCTATAATAAAAAAGAATATGAAAAGAAATATATATATATGAATCACTATGCTATACACAAGAAATTAATACAACATTGTAAACCAACTATACTTCAACAAAAAATAAAAATAAAAAATAAATTAAAATTTTAAAAATTAGGTTACTAGGTGCTTTTAATGACATTTGTGTAAATGAGATTTTTACATTAGAAAAGTATAAATCAGAATGGCATTTGTTAAGAGTGGATTCTCTGACTGGCAAATAAAGAAATCAAGTGTAAGCTACTTTAATCAAGAGCAACTTTCTTCCTAATTTTAGGTATCAGTAATCCTAAATTAAATTTGAGAAGTTTTTGAGTCTGGATCTATACAAATTAATATGGGGTATATGCAGATTATTAAATATCTTATCTCTCCAGAGGATTTTATAACATAAGAAGGGGAATTAGAGAAATAACTAAATGAGTGTTTATTAGAGTAAGATAAATGATATAAGATGAACATAAATAAAGTATTATGAGCATTCAAAAAAGAAAAAAATGCTTAGAAAACGGGTAGCAGAGGGTTGAGTCAAGATGGCAGAGTAGAGAGACTCACAGCTCACCTTTTCCCACAGATACACCAAGAATTATATCTACAAACCCACTGAATCGCACAGAACACCTACTGAACTCTGGCAGAGTGTCTCTCGCTTCGAAATATGGGAGGATTATCACAAAATCCAATAAACAACAAGTTTATACTGTGTAGCACAGAGAACTATATTCAATATCTTGCAGTAACTTAAGGTGAAAAGAATATGAAATCCAATATATGTATGTTCCTGTATGACTGAAGCATTGTGCTGCACATCAGAAATTGATACATTATAAACTGACTATACCTCAATAAAAATATATTAAAAAATAAAATAAAACTGGAAAAAAAGAAAACGGGTAACACACACAAAATATAATTTTTGACATTCCACTCTAGTAGATTTTTCCCTAGCGAGAATTCCCAAAGCTTTTAAGTGGAATGAGTAATATCTGAATGAGATAAGTACATATAAGCATGCTCACGATCTAAATTTGAAAATAAACACATGTAAGGATCACAGCATTGTAGAATTAGAAGCTTTCCAGTTCTTAGCTCTATATGATCTATGATATCTGCCTAAAACATTTCTAGCCATCCAGCCTCACCTGTTAACACCTACAGTGACGATGAACTCATAATGCAGCCCACAGTGCTAAGATTTAGGACATTTCTGCAGTAAGAGATTTAATTTGCTTAAGTCTTTATGAAGAAAATTCAACAATGGAAACTCAAGCAAGTAACAGATTAAAATCATTTTAAAATGAGATCAACTCAATGAATCACTTAATACTGTTTCTTAAAAGCTATCACATAAGCATCAGAAGAAACATTTAATTTCCCTACTCAAACTGAAAGCAGTTACTTTACTTTGGGTGTAGGGAAGATGGGCAGTGCTTATATATAAATTGTTTCTGCTGAAATGATTATTATTCATTTTTAATATGAAACTTCAGTAAAAAAAACCTGGTGATATATACATTTTTGGCAATAAAATGAAACATACATTCTCAAGTGATGCTGTCATTTCTAACTTGCCACTAAGAGAATATAAGCATGGGACAGATGTATTAAAGATTTGGGGTGAAAGGGATGCAAAACAATAAAAGCGATAACCAACATTTGTATAGATAGCTCTTTGTAATTTACAAATGATATGATATATATTATATTCGGTACTCTCAGTAATAATGCTGGGATATATGCAGCTATACCAACGTATGGTTTCAGATTGGAAACTGAGGTTTAAAGAGCTTAAATGACTTGATTTAGGACCACAAAGTAAGCTAACACCTGAACTCGGATTTTTGTCTGTTGACTCCAAATGCCATGTTCCTTCCATTACTAACTCTAGAAGAAAATATCCAAAATTTCCAACTCAAAATTAGTGGTCCAGAATAATGGAATGATAAACATGAGTAACAATAAAATCATTTAAGTTATAATTTATTTCTGGATATTATGAAAACTTTCAACATCATTTAAAATGATTTAGTTTCAGATAAATGAGTTAATCACAGCTAGTGCTTCATGGAAAAAAAAAAGTTGAGAAGTTGAGAACCTTGATTTTGTGGCAAGATTTTTATAGACTAGCTATTGACACCACTGCAGCTTTCCATTCTACCAGGCCTGTACAGACATATCCTGAGTTTCAACATCTTTCTTAGGATTGCAATAAAGCGGTTCCTTAAATGTAAAGAGATTAGCACAAGTTGAACTTATCTGCAGTTATTTGTTTTAACTTGGCCTTGGAAAAGTACTAACACCACAGATAAAAGAAACAAACAAAAAGACCACAGTTCCATGATAATAAGAATAAAACCTTCAGAGTTGTGCTGAGTATAAATATGTCTGGAATGTCTCCTATGAAGCAGTCAAAACCTGTATTCTAAGTGCATTTAAGACTCAGTGAGTCCAACTCCAGGGCTTTATGCCAATGTAAAAATGCACTAACATGCCCTAGGCCTCCCTGTTGGCTGCTGGCAGGAAGGTTAGAAGAAATTGTTTTTTGCCCTTACACTGAGTAGAACAATATTTCCTGTGCATTTCTAACAGAATTACTGATCATCTCAGCAGATGGTATTCATGGTAGGAGGAGCTAATATGATTTTTATTTCACAGGCAGCAAAGCTGGAAACCCTGCTACTACTTTCTGTAAGGCAAGTGTTCTGCATGAAAGCCTCCAAGGTATTTTCCAACATGGGCAGAAATCAGGAAAACCCTAGTTTAGTACACTCACAAAAAAGCAAGAATGCTTCAGTTCTGGTTGTTTTGCTTATAAATCAACAGGAAAAGAAAATCAATGCCTTCTTAGTCATGGTCTTAATTATGGGACACATTACATTAAGTCACATATCAAAGGTAAAAAAACAGTATACCACCACCACCACAGCCCCTCCCAATCACAAGAGCTCTAGCTCCAACCAATAGGCTAGTAATTGTCAAGTCAGTATTTAGAACACTTACAACTTCCTCTAATATCAAACTGGCAATACTTTTTCAATATTGTCACTCAAGTAGAGTATTTCCAAAGCAGCTTCAATTCATATAGTACTCAAAATCTATTGTCACTTTGTGCTCTTGTCATGACAAAAATCTCTTAGTTGTGTCTTAGAGAGACTGGAAGAAGTATAGGTAAGAAAGAGATGATATGACAGACAGATCTAGGAGATGAAAATGAAAAACCTTTTACAGGCTGAAAAAGTCCACATATCCCTTATATAATATGAGTCAATCTATGAGATTTTATTTTAATAAAAATAGCAACAACCTGACAATTTGCCATTTAATCAAGTTTGCTAATATGGGATTTTACCTGATTTTCATCACCAGCCCATTTCTAAGGAATGAATACTAGAGTTCTGGGTGAAAAGCTTTAAGAACCATATATAAACTAGAGAAACAATTTTACAAATCAAAGTCTACATGACTAGTCATCTGTAAGTATGATTTAAGGCAACACTGAATTTGAAACAAAAAGACTGAAATAAATACTGCATACTAGAAAACCAGAAAAGGAAATTCAGATGGTACATATGGTAGAACAAGAAAGACACATATGTGAGCAGACAAAATTGGAACAGAACGTATGCTATCTTGACTTGTGGTTAGATATTTGAAAATGGAATGTCTCTATTCTTGAGGGAATATTGACTGCATTCCTAGTTACTAACCCTCTGTAATATGTTGACACATCAAAAGGTGGGTTGTATGCAATTCAGTTCCATAAACATGTATTACATAACTTACTATCTCAAACAATAAGAACTGCTGAGGATAGGGAAAGACGGCACAAAGGTGAATATGGTACACAGAACTTGCTTTCAAGGACCTGGCAATTTAGCCAGAGAAACACAAAGGCAAATCAATTACTGTAATACTATTTTAAAAATAGGGAAAAAAAATGCTATGATGGAAGTATAAAGAAAGTGCTATGAGAGAAAAGATAAAGGATCAATTCTAATTAGGAAGAAATTATGACAAAAGAACAAATTGACAGCATTTTCTACAGCAGATTTTAAAAGAAAATAATAGGGCCAATTATTCATTTGGACTTGCTCTGTCCAATACAGTAGCCACCTGTGCCTATCAAACAATTGAAATATGCTATAAATGTAAAATACACACCAGTTTTCAAAGAGTATAAATATCTCATGAATGAATTATATATTGATTACATGATGAAATGGTAATATTTTAGATATAGTGAGTTAAATGACACGTTACTAAGGTTCATATCATTTGTTTTTTATGCTGTTTTAATGTCATGTCCAGAAATTTTTTAAATTATATGTGTAACATGCCTTATATTTCTATTGAACAAAGCTGATCTAGAAAATAAAAGTGACAATTGTGACCATTATTTGTAAGATATATTTGAGCTATAAGTGCAAAGAGTTATTATTCTAGAGAATAAACGATTCTTAGACAAGATAGAGAACCAAGTAAAAAAGAATAATGAAGAGTAGGTGGGAAAAACTATCTTATGAAAAGAGGAAATATTAAAAACATGATAATGAATAAACATATTTTTAAAAGCCCTTCTCATCACTTGGATAATAGAAAGAGTTCTATACAGCTTCCTTTTCCATTACTATGGTAGTCCTAAATCTGACTGCCTTATCCCCAATCCAGAACAATTAAATCTAATGTGCACCCAGTGCTGAGAACCAGTGTGTTGAAAAAATGGGGAAGACTCATACTCTTGAGAAGATAGTTGAAATCAGATTATTTCCAACAAAAGCATTCTGTTCTTTAAGCCTGAAAGAGCACAGATGAACTGATTGACATTTGGCAGTAAAAGGTACCAGGGAAGAAAAACTATAATGTCAGACTGAAGTTGTTAATAGTAAGGGATGAGAAAGCTGAGCACAGTCAACTGCAGACCCTGTGAGCTAAAGGCAGATTTTTGAAAGTTCAAAATTATAACTGCGATTTCATGACCAAAGACTCTAATAGCATAGTGATTATGGGTAACTCTAAAAAGTAAAATTCTATCATATGAGAATTCAATGACAAAGAAAATGGTCCTGTGAATAACCAGAGGTACAACACAAGGAACACTGACTAAATTAGATTTTTAAAATGTCAAAAGATAGAAAAGGGAGAAAAAGAAATGAAGAGAGGCACAAATGAGTAATACAGACCTGTATGAACAATCACAGAAAAGCTAAAAACATAAAAGGGACCAAAGCTCATGGCAGAGAAAATGCATGAAAAAGAAAAGTAGCAAACAACTATATATGAAAATAGATTTAAAAAAAAAACCCATGTTTCTTCTGTAGAGCACAGGTAACTATATTCAATATCTTGTAATAACCTTTAATGAAAAAGGAATATGAAAACAAATACATGTATGTATATGCATGACTGGGACATTGTGCTATACACTAGAAACTGACAAATTATAACTGACTATACTTCAATTAAAAAAAAAGCAGCAGAGATGTGGTTGGTCTCCTATTTGGGGAACATTTGATTTCCTTCATCTTCAACAAGAAAGGTGGTCTTCAAACTGGAAAGAACAGTTGAGATGCTAACTAAAGGGCAGTCAATATTATGAATGTTGAATATATTCACATTTCCAGGTTCAAATGAATTATGCACTAAGCTAATATAAGCTTCCTCATGTTAGGAAAATGTTTAAATGTATGGAAACCAATAAAGATGTTTGGAAGGCTCAAACTGGAAATTTTTCAGTATTGTTAAAAAGAGAATTACAGGAACTACAGAAAAGTTAATATGACATGAAGTCTGGTGAAATACAATAGTATTTTAGATAAAGGAAATGGAGTAGCATAGTGACTTTAATTTCAGCAAGGTATTTAATACAATGTACTCACAGATAAAATGGCAAATTGTGGCTGGATGAAATTAGAACTCAGTCACATGGTTTCCCTTAAGTCCTTTCCATAGACTACAAGGTGGTCCCATAATATCTGACTCTCCTCCTATCTTTCTGACCTATTTCTTACACTATTCTATTGTCTAACCTCTTTGCCTTGCTTAAAACATGTTGAAGAGTGCTCATACTTTAGGGCTTTCACTCTTGCTGTTGCCTCTGGCTGGAATGCCCAAATCCAAGATATTCACATACCTGGCTCACTCATTCATTTCATCCAGCTTTCAGCTCAAATATTATCTCTTCAAAGAGTTCTGCCCTAATCATTGTACCTAGAAAAGTAAAACCACCATTCTTCATTTCCTATTTTTCTTCATAGTACTTATCACCATGTGGCTGCAGCTCTGTGTGTGTGTGTGTGTGTGTGTGTGTGTGTGTGTGATTGTGTGTGTGTATTGTCTGCACACTAGAATGTAACCTTCATGAAGACAGTGAGTTTATTATGTTCACTAGTGGACCCCAGTACCTGAAACAGTGGTACTCATCTTCTGTCCCTTCTACTAGCCATTCTAAATCCCTCTCATCAGTAGTTATTCCCTCTAAGGGTCTTGGTGTCGCAACCCAGAATTGTGACTTAAATATTCATTCCTGAGGGGACTGATCCCCTAGTAATGATACATTGGTCATGCCAGAGTTGCTCCAGGTGTCCATTCACAGTTTAAATGGGACAAGGAGACATTAAGTAGATCCCCTGGGTTTCACGTATATTCTTCCCTGACCCCATAGGGGTAAAAGCAGCCCAATCTCCTTTCTTATTAGGATCAATTATCCCTGCCAAGATGGAAGTCCCAAGACAAACTGCAAGAACAGGAGACCATGGTTCATCAACTAACCTCTCTTTTCTAAGTCTCCTGTCAAGAAGACAGGATCATGAGCATAATGCATGGACAAACTGCTCCCCAAATCTGCACAGATAAGTGGATGTGTGCAGCACATGGAAATGTGGGAGCTATGGAAATGTGCCACTCAAATCTACTGTAGGGATCATGATTTATTTACAGCCCAAGCTGCCACCCCTCTAAATCCACCATCATGCTCAGAACAAGGCCATGCTTCACCCAGGCTGCTTCCAGACAATAACTGAGTACAGCAGGAATGCTATTACAGACCCATTCTTGTAGGAAAAGTGACTCCACCAACCGGTGACTTTGGCTTAAGGATTCTCCATAGGCCTGTCCAAAACTTTGTTAGAACTGCCCTGCAGTCTAATGCACTTCCTTTCCCTTGTCCTTTCACAGATGTCAGACCTACAATGTAATCTGAAGGTGCTCCCTGCCCATTACTGCTTCTCTGTAGTTTATGATACCTCTTTGAACAAGCTAAGTTATTAAAACTGAGCTGCCTACTGAAGGCTCTAACATTCTCAGAAAAAAATGATGACAATTCTCCCAAAAAATTGATAGAAGACTGCCAGATAAAATCTGTCACGAGAACCATGAAAATTGTGAATCACCTCTTCAGAAAGACTTTCATGATTCAGAGGAAATAAATAAGCTTGAGCACATGAGAGTCAACTATTTTTTTACCTAAAGAATTATTGATCCATTTAATTCAGTCTAGTCTCTTGAACATACACTTAATGAGATGGCTAGTTCCTTTAAATTATGTTTATATTTACTTTAATACCAGATGTTATTTATAATATATAATTGAGATAATTACTATTAAAGAGGGTGAAGCCTTCATTTTCACTGGTATTCAATTTAAGCAGACAAACTATTATTGTTATGCCAAAAACCAACATGATATTATCATCTGCAGTGCTATTACTAAAGATAACATTTACAGTATTATCTCCATGGGTAAAGCTGACCTATCAAAACACCCATGAATATTTTTACCAAAAGTAAGCCTTCCTCCTTACCCTTTCAAAGGAGGAAATTAAGGCTTACAATGAAGAATTCCATCACTATAACAGAGACCAGGCAACAAAAATGACAACTTAAGAAACTTATAACCTACCACACAGTGCTGTTGGTGGCTCACCATGTAGTCCAATTTCAGGGAGGAGTACTCAGTTTTGACAAGCCTCAAACCCTTTTCACAAGAAGATGGTATGAATACTAGAAGCTATGTTTTATTGAGCACTTACTCCATTGGAGCTATTGTGTTAAGTGCATTATCTCAATCTTCAAAGCAAGTGTGGGCGATGGTGATTGTTATTTTTATTTCAGAGATGAGGAAACTGATCTCAAAAAGGTTCATAATTTGTCCAAATTCACACAATTATCGGTAGAGCCAAGAATCCTACCAGTGTCTTTGATTCCAGAACCAGCATGAAAAAAATCACTAAACCAAACTAACACACTCCATACTGTAACAACAGTAAATAAGCCATAGATCATAAAATCAGAAAAAAACACCTATGAATAGAAATATGAATAGCAACAGTAATAAAAATCAGCAAATTGCTCTATCTTCTCCCACTTACATAATAGAAACAAAGGGCAGTTTTGAATTTCTAACCTGTTAAAGTCATAATTTCTGATTGAGGTAATCATACAGACATCAACTTTTAGAGCATCTTTTAGTTATCAGAACACAGAAAGAAATTAGAAGAAACAGTGAATAAAGAAAATATTTGTAAGCGTATGCGCAAAATTGTCCTTTATTCATTAACACTGAATTTAACTAGATAGATGTTAGCAACCACAAATACATATAATAATTTAAAATAAATCTATCTTATACACAGTCTTCCAAATGCTCAAAATCAACTGGAGATGCAATAATCAGAGACAACTGTACAATTACGTTAAGTAACTGTTAATTGCTTTAATGGCAAAAAAAAAAAAAAGCTCAAAAAATTATAGTTTTCACTTTGGCACATAGCACAATACTTCTTTACCACCGTAACTTCTAAAAGTCCAAACTGCAGTATGCAACATAATAGCCTTAATCAATAATGCTGGATTTCAACTTTAGGGACTGTGGGTAGGAAAAGCGGCGGGAGGTGTTAATGGAAAGAGCTCTGGTGATATTAGACACATATCCATTAGCCAGAGAAGCTCCACTTTTACATTTGCTTTATTTTTTTTTGATACATTTAAAATAAATGCTTGAAAACTCTCCTAGTCTACCTGAAGGATACCAGACATGTGATGACCTACCATTTATACAATATTTATCGCTCTTATCTTTTTTCTCATCTTTCCTCTCTGTTCTAATCTCTCTCCTGCTTTGATTTAACTTTTCTAACTATGCCAGTGTAAATGGCACCCCTTGGAGTTAAACAGTACAAAATGAGTGCAGTGGTCCTGGATGCCTGAGTTCTACTAAGAGTTTCAGGAAAGGTTATGTAATGCTAGGTTCAAATATACCAAAGGTTTATGCTCTAAATTATATATATCATTAAAGCCGCTTCCCTAGTAAATGGAAATGACCTTCTGAAAACCACAGTAGTTCATTTAACCAAGTTGAAAATACTCAAAGTGAATCATTTATTCATATTAGGAAAATGATGGTATTTATTATAACTTAAGTTAAAAGCTTGCTTTTTTATTAGATCTTTTGCTGAATCTTGGAGGGGTAGTAATAAACTTGATTTCAAGACTTACTACAGGGGAGAATATAGCTCAGTGGTAGAGTGCATGCTTAGCATGCACGAGGTTCTGGATTCAAATCCCAGTACCTTTATTTAAAAAAAAAGATTAAGGGAGAAGGGGTGATGGGTGGAAAAGAAGAAGAGTTATGGTTTGGGAAATAATGGGAATAAGTTTGTCTTATATACTAGACAGCAGTGGTTCTTAAACTTCCCTGTGTTATGAGCCATCTGTGAAGCTTGTTAACAATTCTGACCCCTGGTTCAAACCCCAAGAAATTCATTATGTTTGAAGTGGGTTCAGGACTCAATATTCTATTGAGCAAGCATCCCGGGGGACCCAACTGTGGGTAATCTTCTGACTACACACTATGAAATACTGAGCTAGAGAAATAGGACAAATATGGTTTTATTCCTTTCCATTATTTCTTCATTTTCTTCTGGACTCATTATTTGTCCTTAGCTTCATTTAATCCTAGATTGATCTAAGAATAATATATTTTAGGTACAGATACAGATAGTATCCTGAAATCATCCAATTTGGGGAATTAAAAAAACTTCCTCACCCTATGCCCAATACTATTTTGGGTCTTTCTCTAATTATTTTGTATCCAGTTTTTCTCCCCACCTCCCAACACAACCTTTCATTCCTCCTTGGTCCTCCTGTCCCATTACACTTGCCATACTCATCCCTCATAGTTAATCTAAAACAGCCCATGTAAACTTTGACTTTTGATGATTACATCTTTTTTCCATAATTTTTTGGAAGAGAGGGTTAATACTAGATCTCTGCCTATATACATGCACACTTTAAAAAGCCCTCTATTTTTGTTCCTTCAATATTTCTTTTAAAACTAAGAAACTGTCACATACTTTGTACAAGACCAAGTAGAATATAAAGAGTTTAGGTAAAACTTCTAAACTGTCACCCAGTTAATTTATAAGCACCTAATGAAGTACCCATGTATTTTCCACTATTTCTTAAGACTATGAGCAATAAAGCTTATTTCTTAATTGTCTTAGAAAACTAGAGCAATCACAATGGATTACATATTCTAAAACTTTTACTTTATCCTATCATTGGCTACATTAACCAGATTTGGCTGGGTAACTCTTCAAAGTAATTCTTTTCCTCATCTTCCTTCCCCATCTCAAACAACTTTAAAAATTCAAGCCAAATTCTTCCAGTGTCTCCTGACATTAGGTAGCCTTCCATGCTCTAAACCAAAGGGAACCAAAAAAATGCATTTTCCTATGAAGATTTTTATTTTTTTAAGACTTTGAAAAAGAGGTAAAAAATAAAACCTGGACCTATTCCCAAAGAGCATAAGTGCCCCTTTAATCATTTGGCAATTCCCGTGAGAGCCTGAAATCCTGCACCTACTCAGATATAATTTACTGTTCTGCTGTTGGGGGAAAAAATTCTCAAATGTAAACATTGCTAGAATATTAACTACCATAGAGTATTTTAGTAATTTCTCAAACTGCCTGTGATAGCTTAATACATCCTTTATTTTTTAATCCCCTAAAAAAAAAGTTAAGGTTTTTTTTTTCTTTCCTTTCTAATTATAAAGTGACATTCTCAGCCTGGAAATAAAAATACAGAAGTACCAAAAACTATAAAAAGAAAGACAAAGTTTCCCAAACTCCTAACATCCAAAGATGGACTGTGTTAATGTACTGATGTATCTAACATCACAGTCTGTCAAACTGCCTCTCTTTCAGTGTGAGTGTGTATGTGTATGTATATGTGTATTTCTTATACATAGACATATACATTTATTATGTTTGTACATTGATTATGTATATTATATATTCATACACATAGATATACGTTTTAGAAAAAAAAGAGTATCAGTTTTTTTGTTGTTCGGTAATAAGAAATCAACGAAGGGAATATATTTAACAATCAAAAGAGCCAAATGTAGGGGACTAGTTATATACATTACAGTATATTTATTCAAATGACTATTATGCAACTGTGAAAAATCTTGTTTCTGAAAAATATTTAATAAAATAGGAAAATGTTCATGATATAATGTTAATTAAATAAACATAATAAAAACCTGTATTTTAATACAAGGAAAAATCTAGGCCCAGATGGCTTCATTACTGAATCTGATCAAACATTAAAGGAAAAAAAATCAGTATCAGTGCTACAAACACTTCCAGAAAATGCAGGAAGAGAAAATACTCATTTAGGAGGCCTCTCTTGATACAAAAACTAGACAAAGGAATTACAGAAAATATAATTACAGACAAATATTCCTCAAGATAACAGATATAAAAGAAATTTAATAAAATATTACCAAATTGAATACAATGATATATAAAAAGGATATTACATCTTGATCAAATAGGTTTTAATTCTCAAAATGCAAGATTGGCTCAATAATCAAAACTCAATAAATAAAATTTTTCTCATTAACAGATTAAAGGAGTAAAATTATATGGCCATTGGACAAAATTCAACACCATTCATAATAAAAATTGTCTCCAAACTAAAAATAAAAGGGAATATCCTCAACCTGATGATATGCATGTAAAAAAATACACCTAATATTATATTTAATAATAAAATATTGAAGACTTTTCTATGTTTGGCAGCAGACATAAATACTCTCTCTCATCACTTCTATTCAATATACCATTCTGTCTAGCCACTGCAATAAGAAATAAGAAGCCAAAATGAGTGGAAAGGGAAAAATAAAATGGTTTTCATTTGAAGATATGATTCTTAAATGTAGAAAATTCCAAGTCATGTGTAAACAACTGTAAAGTGTAATTAAGTGAATTTTGTGATATTGCAGTATAAAAAGTAATTATATAAAAATTAAATGAATATTAAATCAATTAGTTATAAAATTAAAATGTTAAATAATATCATTTACAGTAACATTATTAAAAGTCATAAATTAGAGATAAAGTTAATGAAAGATGTGCAAGACCTATACAATGAAAATAATAAAGTATTGCTGAGAAAAATTAAAAAGTTCTTAAATAAATGGAAATATACATGAAGTTCATGCATTAGAGTTTAAACATTGTTAAGTTACCAATTTTCCCAAAATTGATCCATAGATTCAATTCAACTCCCATGAAAATCCTAGGAGACTTTGTTTTAGAAATGGATAAATTGACTCTAAAATTTATATGGAAATGCAAAGGACATAAACTATTCAAAGTAATACTGAAAAGAGGAAGAAAACTGTAAAAATTACTCTACCCAATTTTAAGACTCATTCACTATAATGCTATACAACTAATACAGTGTAGTATTAATGAATTAATACATCAGTGAAACAAAACAGAGAATCCAAAATTAGACAAACACAAATAAAGTCAAATGATTTCCCAAAAAGGTACCAGAAAAGTTCACTGGGAAAAGAAAACTCTCCAATAAATTATGATAAAGCAACAAGATATACATGTTTTTTAAAAGAAATGTCAAGTCCTACCTTGTAATACTCAAAAAATTACTTCAAGATCAATAGTGACCTCAAATATACAGATAATATTTTAAAGCTTTTATCAAAAATGGAAATATTTTTGTGACCTTGGTATAGGGAAAGATTTGTTAGACAAGATATAGAAAGTATAAACACTAAAAGAAAAAACTTAGATTTAATCAAAATGAAAAACATCTAATCAAAAAACACTCAAGTAAAATGAATAAACAAGCAATAGATTGAAAAAAAACTTTTGCAAAACTTATATAATAAAGGACTAGTATCCACACTATATAAAGAACATCTAAAACTCAACATTAAATGGCATTTTTATTTGGAGATGTAGAGAACTAGAAAGACAATACTCCTAAACTTGGAACAAGAAAAAAGCTAAGCAAGCTGCAGATTAACAATTTTTTAGACCTATCACAGATTAAAAAACATCACAGGGCAAACAATGAGCCAAAACCTCTAGAGAGAAACAGGTTTAGATCATTAGATTATCTGGGGATGATAATTCTGAACGCCAGAGGAGCGGGTAGAAGGATTAAGTTAGAAATTTCAACTAACTGCCAAAGGCCAAGCATGGGTTAGCATGAGTGTGAAACTTCTGGGAGCTACACAGAGGAGCTCATACTCTCTAATGGCCCCTTCCAGGAATCTTATCAGGCTGTCTGGTAGGAATCTAAAATGATACAGTCACTTTAGAAAATAGAATGTTATTTATCCAATTAATTAAACACAGTTTTCATATCACACGAGTATTCTACTTTTAGGTATATGTCAAAGATAAATGAAAACATACATTTGCATAAAAAATTTTGCACAAATGTTCATATCAGTGTTATTTACAATAGACAAAATGAAGAAACAACCAAAATGTCCATCAACTCATGAACTGATGAACATAATGTGCTGTATCCATATAATAGACTACGATGAAAAGGAATGAAGTACTGATTTACCTTACAACATGGCTGAACCCTGTAAAAATTCAGCTAAGTAAAAGAATACAGTCACAAAAGACCACATATTGCATGGTTTTATTTGTACAAAAAGTCCAGAATAGACAAAAAAATCTATGGAGACAGAAGTAGATTAGTAGTTGCCTAGATATGGGGGATTAGAAGACAATAGGAAGTTACACATAATAGAAATGAGGTTCCTTTATGGGGCAATAAAAACATTTCAAAATAAGATTGTGGATATGATTGTAAAACAATCTGTGAATACAATAAAAAACATTGATTTGTACATTTTAAATGAGTAGACTATAGCTCAATAAATCTTTTTATTAAAAAAGAATGACAGTAACAAAAAATTAAAGTCATAGCAGCAATATTAGTTTTTGAAGAAACAGATATTATGAGATATAAAGAGGAACATTAATAATAAAGGGCTCGATTATACAAGAAGACATAAAAATATTTAAGTGTGTATGCAAGAAACAGCTTCAAAACACTTGAGGCAAAACTTGATAAAAATGAAAGGAAAAACAAGCAAACCCATGATTGTATTTTGAGACTTCATCAGTCCCTCTCAGTAGTTAATAGAACAAACATGAAGAAATCAGTAACAATTTCTTCATGATGACTTGAACAACACTATTAACTTGATGTTTACAGAATACTTCATTCAGTAACAACAGGATGCACATTCTTCTCAAGTGTACATCATATGTTCACCAAGACAGAACATTTTTTGGGCCATAAAAACATCATAAATTTAAAAGAATAACAACCATACAAAGTATATTATCTGACCATGATAGAATTAGACAGAAATCAGAAACAGAAAGATACTGGGAAAATCCTCAAATATTTGGATTGAAACAAAACACTTCTAAATAACCTACAGGTCAAAGTAGAATTTTTGAAAAAAATAAAATGTATTAAACAAATGAAAATGAAAACACATGTCAAAAACGGGTAGCGTATACTTCGCACCAATGTGGATGGACCTAGAGAATATAATGCTTAGTGAAATAGGTAAGACAGCGAAAGACAAATACTATATAGATCACTTATATGTGGAATCTAAAAACAAAATACAAATGAATGTATATGCAAAATAGAAAAAGACTCACAGTATAGAAAACAAACCTGTGGTTACCAAAGGGGAGAAGAGCGGGGGGACGGACAAATTAGGGGTATGAGATTAACAGATTAAAAATTACTATATATGAAACAGATAAGCAACAAGGAAAAACTGTATAGCATAAGGAATTATAGCCATTACCTTGTAATAACCTATAATGGAGTATAATCTGCAAAAATACTGAATCACTACGCTGTACACCTGAAACTAATATTGTAAATCAACTATACTTCAATTAAAAAATGGGTTGCATATAGCTAAAACAGTTCTTAGACTGAAATTTATAGCATTAAATGAATATATTAGGAAAAAAGGTCTCAAATCAATAATCTAAGTTTATACCTTAACAAATTACAAGGGAAAATCCAAAATAAAACCAAAGGAAGTAGGAAAAGACTATAGCAGAAATCAATGAAACTGAAAGCAAAAAAACAATGGAGAAGATCATTGAAAACAAAAGCTGGTTCTTTGAAAACATCAATATAATTGATAGTCTAGCCAGGCTGACTAAATAAAAAAAAAGATACATCTAAATTATCAACAACAGAAATTAAAGAGGAGAAGTCACCACTAATCCAAGGGACTTTAAAATGATAATAAGGGAATACTACGAACAACTTTATGCTCATAAATTTGACAACTCAGATGAAATGAAACAATTCTTAAAAATCTACACATTACAAAACTCATCCCAAATGAAACAGATAACTTGAATGGTCCTATAACTATTAAAGAAATTGAATTCATTGTTTAAAGTTTCTAAAAAAACAATCTAAGCTCAGATAGTTTCATTGGCAAATTCTACAAACATGTGAGGAAGCAATAATACCAATTCTGTATAATCTCTTCTAGAAAGTAGATGGGCCACATTCCAATTTATTTTATGAGGCCAGCATTATGCTAACAACAAAACTGCATTTAGACAGTATGAAAAAACTACAACCCAATATCCCTCATGTACATAAATACAAAAATACTCTATAAAACATTAGCAGATTGAAGACAGCAATATACATAAAGAATACACCATGACCAAATGGGGTATGTTTCAGAAATGCATGAAACAGTTCAATATTTGAAAATCAATCACTGTAATCCTACATATTAACAATCTAAAGTGTAAAAATTTCATTCAGTAAAAGCATTTAACAAAATTAAATACTCATTCATAATAAAAACCTAATGAGCTAGAAATATAAGAAAAAATCCTCAACCTCATAAAAGCCCCTATAAAAATACATAGCTAGTATCTTATGTAGTGATAGAAGACTGAATGTTTTTTGAAAGAAGAATCTCTCTTACTCAAAATTAAATTGGAAGTCCTAGCCAGAACAGTTAGAGAAGAAAACTAAATATAAACCATATATATTAGAAAAGAATAAAAAGGTCTCAATTTGCAGATTACATGATTTTCTATAAAACCTAAAAAACCTCCAGGTTTTTAAAAAAAAAGCCTCCAGGAAATCAACAAAACATCTCTTAGAACTAATAAATGAGTCTACCAAGGTTGTAGCATAAGAGGATCACATGTAATGATCAGCTTAATTAACTAAGGTAAATAAATAAATGGAAAAAAGAGATAGAAAATATCAATTATATTTTATATACCAGCAATGTGCAATTGGAAACTGAAACTTAAAAAGAAGTATCATTAACAACAACTCCAACAACTAAAATACTTCAGTATAAATCTAACAAAATATGAACAGTTTTATATGCTTTTTAAGCTCTGTTATAACAAAATGTTCATAAGGGAAATTAAAGACAATTTGAAATACATACTGTGTTTTTTGACTGGAAGATGCAACACAGTAAAGATGTCAATTCTACCCAAAATGACGTATACATTTGGTGTAATTTCAATAAAACTCTAGCAGAAATTTTTGTAGATATAAAAAGGCTAGTATTAAAAGTCACATGGAAAAACAAAGTAGAATAACCAAAACATTTTTTAAGTACAGTAAAGTAGGAAGAAACCCACTAAAGGACAAAGCTACAGTAATCAACACAGAGTGGTATAGATGAAAAGATATACACATAGATCAATATAAAAGAATAGTCAGGAAATAAAACCATGCAAATACCTTTTTTAACAAAGGTACAAAAGCAATTTAATGGAGAAAGGAAAGTCTTTTAAACAAATGGTACTCATACAATTGGAAATTCATATACAAAAATATAAACCTTAAATGAAATTCCACATCTTACATAAAAATTAACACAAAATGGAATAGACATCTAAATGTAAGCTTTAAAACTATAAAGCTTTTATAAGAAATACAGGAGAAAATCTTCCTTATGCAAAAACATTCTTCAGCAATAAAATATGTCTAACACACACACATAAATTTCTTAGAGACATGACAAATAAAGCTCATTCCATAGAAGAGAAAAATGATTAATTGTACTTCATCAAAATTAAAAATGTTGAAATGTGAACAACACTGTTAAGTAAATGAAAATAAAAGCTACAGATGGGGAGAAACTACTGCAAATCACATAGTAAACAAAGGACTTGTACCCTACATATACAAAGAAATCTGAAAACTAAACAGCAAGTAAGTAATAGACCAATTTAAAAATGGGCCAAGGACTTGAACAGCTATTTCACAAAAGAAGTTTTACAGATAAGCATATGAAAAGATGTTCAGTATCATGAACCATTAGAAAAATGAAAATTAAAACCATGATGAAATATCACTACAAAGGAGAAATAAAGTATGAATGATTCAGTTTCTCTACATCCTTGTCAATATTTGATGTTGTCATTATTTTTCACTTTAACCATTCTTATAGGTTTACAGTGATATCTTATTATGATTTTACTTTGCATGTCCCTAATGGCTCATGACACCAAACATAATTTCATGTGCTTAATTCTCATTTGTATATCCTTTTATGTAAGATGTATGTTCAAGTCTTCTACCCATCTTCTAATGGGACTCTGTTTTTTTTAATGGTAAGTGTTGAGAGTTCGTTATGTATTTCAAATACTAATCCTTTGCTGGACATGTGTTTTGCAAATATTTCTGCCTAGCCTATAGCTTATAATTTCATCCTTTTAACAAAGACTCTCACAGAACAAGTCTTTAATTTGGGTGAAGTCAAATTTATCAGTATTTTCTCTCATGAACTAAGGCTCTTGGTATAAAGTGTAGAAACTCTTCACCTTGCCCTAAGTATTAATGATTTTCTTATATTTTGTTTCTAAAAGTTTTAAAGTTTTTTTTTTTACATTTAAGTCTATTTTGAGTTAATTCTTTTTTTTTAATAGACTATTTTTTAGAGCAGTTTCAGGTTCACAGCAGAACTGAGCAGAAAACACAGAGTTTGCACATAGCCTCCCCACCCACACATATATACTCCCCTACCCTCAACATCCCTCATCAGTGTGGCATATTTGGTACAATCGATGAACCAACATGGACACATTATCAACCAAAGTTGAGTTAATTCTTTTAAAGATGTGAGGTTTGGGTCAAGGTTCACCTTTTTGTTTACAGACATTCAATTGTTCCAGCATCATTTGCTGAAAAAGCTACTCTTCCTCCACCAAAGTTTTTTCTCATTTGTCACATATTAGCTGGGAATATTTATGTAGGTCTATTTCTTGCTTCTCCCCTCTGTTTCATTGATCTATATGCCTATCCCTCTTCTATTACCATAGCTATGGTGACTAACTGTAGCTATACAGTAGGCCATAATATCAGGTGGAGTGATTCCTCCCACCTTTATTCTTCTTTTTCAATATTCATAACTGAGTTTTTAAGCATCTTGGTCTAACCCAGAGCCTGAACACATCAAGTGTACAATCATCTAAGTAAGTTTTCATCCCCAAAGACATGAAGTTCAATCATGGGGGAGGAGAAAATGGGAGGATGAAAAGCTTAATTTTATGTTAATTTTTACAAAATTGGCATTATTTCTGCACTTTAGAATCTGCCACTTACATACCTTAATACATTTAAGGCATTTTGAGAACACGTAAATGACTCATTGGATGATTATTTATTTATAAAAACATTCATTTCCACATAAACCTCGCTCTACATTATTTAACTTATAAATGCAGTGAATAACACATCTGAAAAAAACATTGGCGCTTTAATGTATAACAATAGAAAAAGTCCTTCTGGAAGTAAATGCTTAGAGAATGCTGAAATACAAATTAAGAAAATAGCATAAATGTATTAAAACTTGAAATATTTTCTTGTCTATAAAAGATATAAGCATCTCAGAATGAAAAGATATAAGAACCAGATGTCGTCTTACCTCCTGTCCCTTGTCCCTTGTACTAACTGCAGCTGATTACATCTTTACTTAGGATCCTTTCTCCTCCTTTGCCCTTCCTATCACCCATTTGCCATAAGGTTCATTTACATAAAATGCTGACCTATAAGAAAATACATGTGTTGGAGTGAAATGTTTTCTAGAATAATAATTTCAAGCAATTCAATTATGCATCCTATTATACCCAGAAGGAGCATCTTTGTTTGCAGTTTTTATAATGCTAGATCTGTTTGTACTTACAGAGAAATTCTGCAAAACTACACACAGAGCTCCATATTATAATTGTTTAGATCAAAACAGCCTTAAATATAGCCTCAATTTTTATGTAAGCCTGTGCTTCAAATTTAATTTCTAAAAACAAGAAAGAAGTACTATAGACCTAAATAGCTGCAATTTATTTTCTGATGAAGAGTTTTTATTATTCTCTGAGCATCAGGCAATATCAAAGTAAATCACAAAGTAAACAAAGCATGGCAACAATTTAACATTATATTTTAACATGCTTCATGTATAACTTTAGCCCATTCTTGGCAAAATACTAATTTACAAAACAATTAAAAGTGAAAATTGACTAAAATGTCAAAGAACGTTTAAACGATGCCATTCTTTGCATCAGTTCTTTTATGTTGAAGATACAAGGTAAGCCCTACAAATGCTGGCTAATCCCCCATGCAATTGGGGAGCTCCCTCTAGTGAAATATGGTACTTTATTTGATTGCTATGTAGACCCAAGGATTAGGTCCGTATAATCCTTGGATAACAGAGAAACTATACTGTATACACATTTATTCTTTTCTTAAGGAAACCAGAACTGTAGTTAACAACAGCATATCTATTGCCTTATAATTTCTACTGATGACGTTTCACCACCGTAAAGTATGTAAATAAAAGCCAACATAGAAAAACACTGCAAAGAAGCATCTTAGTCACTAAATTCAACTCTTCCAAAGAAGGATTAATAAAAAAGAAATTAATTTACCTATTGGCTGTTCCAGCACATTTCCTAAATGCTCACTACTTGAGTTAGCAGTTTATGAAGTAAAATTGTTACTTTTATCTTTGAAATCATTCATTTTTGAACTCTACACAAATTGCTTTATATGCACAAAGTATACTTAGTTGATAAAAATAAGTCTTTTCCTCTCATGTTCTCTATTTTTTAATTAATAAGATCCCTAAAATGGATGCACTATTCCACACTCACTCACTGAACCCCCGCCTCTACCTTTGCTTATAAATGTATCTTTTGAAAAATTCCCCATCCTTTGGTAAGTCTCGATAGCTACTAGAAGTCTATAATTTAAAATGGTATCAAACTCAATGATCCATTTTTAAATAGTTATACAGTGCTCTCTTTATTAAGATGAAAATGATAGGCAACTGTACTTACCAAAATATTAAGTAAATAAAAATGCCCAGCAGGAGGTTCAAGTGAGACGGTAAGACTTTAAAAGTTAGGTTCTATGCTTGGAAGAAAGAGAAATAAAGCAGAACCAGGTACTATTTGGGAAAGGGTTTTTACATACCATTAAATCTAGAGTCAAAGAACCAAAAATCCTGTAAAATACTAAATGATTTGTAAAAGTTGAGGAAAAGTTATCAATCCATCTGTTCACAAGAAATGGGTTAGCTTCTACATATCACAGGATAGAACAATAATCAAAATTTAATTATAGGTATAATAAAATTAAAAACGCACAAAAGAATCAATGGTTTGGAATATGTAATCATTCCCAACATTCCTATCAACATGCCATTCAATCTAAACCACATTTTAAAGTGGGTTTCAATTGTAACATGTCAAGAAGTATCCTTGTTTTGTTTTCCAGGGTATCTGTTTTAACATCAACTTTGCACAGGCTTCTACAGACTCCCTGATCTTTTATGAATGAAGAGGAAAATACAATGTGACTGATATTTTTAAACATCATCAGCCATTTATGCCAGATTTCTCATAGCAAAGATTATATATGCCTTCCCTTTTGACATATATCACTAATTCATCAAAAATATTTAAAATGTTGTGTATTAATGGCTCAAAATACCTACTTTGAATCATAATTAATTAATTTGACAATCAGATCACGAACCTCAGGATGTGTAGATACCAAAACCTTGAAAACTAGTAAAATAAGAAAAAAATCCCCTAACTTAAAAATTGATGTACAAAGTTTGTCTTCCTTATTGTCTTGCCCACTAATATCTGTAAATAAACCTAGTGAAACAATAAGTTTACCATGCCATTTACCTGCTGAAAAACCTGTGGATGCTGTTACTCGTATGTCATAAATCATATTACAGTATAAATTAGATGAACTCAGGGATCTTGTCTTTTTAACAGCTATATATTAACAGGTCCCAGCAAAAAGCAGAAAAAGTAGCAGAGGCTCCATAAATACTTGATGAATGAATAAATAACTCAAACTCCTCAGATTTTTCTATTTCAAGAAAGAGTTACAATTCTACCCAAATGTTCTTATTACTCCATGATCTCTCCAGTACAGGCCAAGGTTATTTATCTTCCGTCATCTAAGTAATAATCATTCACTCCTACCTCCTGAGTTGACCCTTTCCATACCCTCCATTTCTTTGGATGTTGGGCTCAAAACTTTTTCAAAGATTACATCCTCCTCCAATAAATCCTTATCCCTTTAGTCAGTAATCCCTTCCTTAGCCTATCACATTTATTTAGTATGACAGATAAAAATCTTTAAATATCATTATAAAATTTCCTTTGTCTATAACACTAATGGTCTTTATTTAGTACAATTTCTCATCTATTTACAGGATTATAATATTTAAAGTCATACTATTATTGTATGTAATACAATATGTGTAATATATATGTATATAATAAAATCATATTATTATTAATCATATTAATATTACAAATCAGATCTCATAAAATAATATCTCTCAATGGAGCAAGACAAATATACCTGCACTGTAAATTAATAAATTGTGAATGAATATTAATAAATGAGCTTAGTCATTCTCAGCAGGCCTACAGAAGTTGAAATCTAGATCAACGTATGCACTCCCATCTGACAACAAAAGAAGGAAAACGTCATAAGGACTGTTCTGGGTAGAAAAATCTAAATAATGGAGTGACATAGCATGCTCATGGATTGGAAGACTCAGCATAGCAAAGATGTCAATTCTCCTATATTTATCTGGAGGTTGAATTCAGTTTCTATCACAATTTCAGGAATGGTTTGTAGATACAGACAAACTAATTATAAAATTCATGTGGAAAGCTATAGGCCCTAGAGTACCTAAAACTGTTCTGAGAAAAAAGGAAAAAGTGGGAGGAATTGGTCTTCCCAATATTAAAGCTTACTATATAACTACAATAACCAAGATAATGTGTTACCAGTGAAAAAAATAGACACACAGATGAATGGAACAGAACAGAGGACCCAAAAATAGGTCCACATAAATAAACCCAAGTGATTTTTCACAAAAGTACAAAAGCACTTCAATGGAGAAAGACTAGCCTTTCCAACAAATGGTGCTGGAGCAATTAATTAAAAATGGATTATGGACCTAAACGGCAAAAGTAAAAAGTAAAACTATAAAGCTTTTAAGAAAATCTTTAGTATCTAGGTCTAGGTGAAGAGTTCTTAGACTTGACACCAAAAGCACAATACACAAAAGGAAATATTGATAAATTGGACTTGATCAAATTTAGAGGACAAAAAGACAAGCTACAGATGGGAAACAATGTTTGCAAACAACACCTCTGACAAAGAACTACAACTAGAATATAAAAAGAATTCACAAAACTCAATAATATAAAGAACAAACAGTCCAATTATAAAATGGGCAAAAGACACAAAAAGCCATTTCACTGAGGAGGATACAAAGATGGTAAACGAGCACATCAAAAAGTGATCAACATCATTAGCCATTAGAGAACTACAAGTTGAAACCACACTGATATATCACTACACACCTATAAAGAAAAGCTAAAATAAAAAACAATGGTAACAATATACGTCGGTGAGGGTGAGGAGAAACCAGATCTCTCATTTATTTGGGATGAGAATGCTACTCTATGAAACAGTTTGGCACTATCTTATAAAAGCAAACATGCAACTACCATACAACCCAACAATTAAATCCCTGATCATTTATCCCAAAGAAACGAAAATTTATAGTTACACAAAAACCTGTACAGTAATATTCACAGTAGCTTTATTTGTAATAGCCCAAAACTGGAATCAGCCCAGATTTCCTTCAATATGTGAATGATTTAACAAATCATTACAAAGTACATATGTAACATGGAAGATTACTCACATATAAAAAGGGACAAAATATTGAAAACCAGAAGAACTTGGAGGTATCTCCAGGGAATTTTACTGATCAAAAAAGCTAACCACAAAAAGTTACATACCATATTATTCTATTTGTACAACATTTTTAAAGGACAAAATATTAGACATGGAGAACAGATTATTAATTGCCATGGGTTATGACAGTGGGAGTAGGGGTGGAAGATGTGTGTGATTATAAAAGGGCAATACAGGTATCTGTGGTATTAGAGCTGTTCAGTATTTTACATGATGGTGGTGGATACATGAATTTATATACGTGATAAAATTGTATGGAATTAAAACACACACACATGAACACAAGTAAATCTCATAAACTTTCAATAGACTGGTGGATTGTGTTAATATAATATCTGGTTGTGATATTAAGTAACACTTTTGCAAGATGTTACCATCTAAGGAAACAGGTGAAGCGTACAAAAGATCTCTCAGTATTATTTCTTAGAACTGCAAGTGAATCCACAATTATTTCAATAAAAATTTAAATTAAAAAAGCAGCAATTTGAAAGGCTGTACAGTCTGCTATAGAACCTTCTAAATTATTTAATATTAGCAGTGACCAGAACTTTAATTGCACATTTCAAATTGCCTACATAAATTGGGAATCTTAGTGAGATGAAACAACTAATATATCTTACCAAAGTGTCCAGTCTACCCACCACTGCCCAGTAAATACTTAGGATTGCCTGTGGCTAGAATTAAAGTCGGACTTTGATGAAAAAAGTGAAGAATGGCAAAGAAACATGCACAAAAAAATCTACCTCTTAAATGCTATTATTAGAGGAGCATTCTGAGTAATTCTTTTCAACACAAAGCAAACTCAGACAGCATTAGAATAAGACTTCAGAGAAAAACAAAATCAAACAATATGTGGAAAAATGTTTTTAAAAATGCAACCTCAGAATCCCAATGTAAATGTGATTCAATTCAATTTGACATTTTATGAGCATGGGGTATATGCAGAGCTCTTAAGCTAGTGCTAAAGGAGAATACAAATTATATCCTCTAGAAGCTCACAATCTAGTGAGAAAGGCAGACACATAAATAAGTAATGATGGTACATGGCATTCATTGATAGGTGCTGTAATAGAAGTGATCTAGTGTGCCATGACAAAGCCCTGGGAACAATTTTGTTGTAGGATGCAAGAGTCCAGAGCCATTTATGAATCAGCCAATACATTTAAATATACACTGAACTTCTAACCTTCCTGTAATGTGGCTTAGGTATTGAGAAAGAAAATTGCATGCACATACTTCATATCAAAGCAGATCATAATTTTATATAATTCTGTGTAAATTCTAACACATTGGTAAATTTCTAAGTAAAGAATAATTTTACTTCTCTTGGGATGTAAAAACATTTTTTAAAAAGTACAGTCTATGTTAAGAGGTAATAAAATACTGAGTTAAATTTCTTTTGATTAATTTAAATCATTTAAAATTATTAGGGGATGTTGGTTCAGTTGCTTGTCAACCATGATATGTCAGCTGTATAATGAGTGAATTATGAAAAGCTAGTGAATTTTTTAAATACATAAAATGTTCCTGGCTTAGAGTTTTTTTGACTTAAAAATGCACTTTGGAATTATCTTTGTTCTCTTGCATAAAACAACATGCCCATAGGTATGAGCTCAGGAGAAAAGACGTGACCGTCAATCCAATAGCATCTCAACCATCATAAAAAGGAAATTATTTTTTATAAATATCACAGGGTCTTAAATATATGAAAAGATACTCAACCTTACTCAGAACACAAATGCAAATTAAAACCACAATGAGATATCATTTTTCACCTATCATTAGCAATGATATACAGTTTGATAGCACAATGTGTTGGTGAGGGTTGGGAAAACAAACACTTTTATCTATTGCTGGTATAAGTGTAAACTGGTACAACCTCTCTGGAGGACAATTTGGTAATATCTATCAAAATGACAAAGGCACATAACTATCCAACCCAGCAATTCCATTTCTAGAAATTTATCCTACAGATAGTACACATCGAAATGACCTATCACAAGGTTATTCATTGCAGAAATGCAATAGCAAAAGTCAGGAAACAACCTACACATTCTTCAACGGGCGACTGGTTAAATAAATTATGGCATACCCATAGGATCAAACAATACTATGTAGTTAGAGCTTTTCTGTACTAATATGGAATGATCTAAAGCAAAGTACATAAAAATGTGTAAAAATAAGGAAAAACAAGAAAGTGTGTTTATGTTTGTGGGTGCCCATGCTTTTATGCATGAAATAGCTCTAGAAGTAAAAACAAGAAATGTTAACATAGGTTTCTCTGGGAAGAAGAACTATGTGGCTGGGCACGAAGACTGGGAAACTTTTAATTGTATACTTTTTATAGCTATGAAAATTTGAACCACCTGAATGTGCTGCCTATTCAAAAATAAATGTAAGGAGGAAACGAAAGAAAGAAAAAGAACAAGAATCTAAAGTAGCACAGCTCACTTTCAAGAGGAAATTATTACAGCCAATTTCTCCTGTCTAAGAAAAACATCTTAGGACAGGGTAAAAACAAAAGGTACAAATTTATTTCAGTCGCAAGATCAGTAGTTGATCAGGCTGATGTTTGTTTCATGGTATTACGGTAAGTTTTCACCTCTGAAGTTTCCTGATAAGCAGTATGAGAGTATTACCTTTAGCAGATCCTCCAGTACCAAAAGAATATACTTGGTCAGAGATCAACATTTTGGCATAAATCAACATTCTGCAATACAGTAGAACTATAATACAACACTGAGGGTCACTACTTTTGAATTAGTGTAAGTAAAATATACAATCTTGTTTGATCTACCTAATCAGTTAATCCTCTCTTCTCCTCCCTCCCTCTTTGTCTCTCTGTCTCTGTCTCTGTCTCTCTCTCTCACACACACACACACACACACACAAACATGGACACACAGAAATTTTTTTAGAACTCAATATAGATAATTCTTTCTTTCTGTGTCTTTTGTATAATTCAAGTATTGCACTCATCATGCTACACTGTAATTTCTTTCTCAGCAGAACTGCGAGCTCTTTAAGGGTGAGGAAATTATGCACTACTCAGCCTGGAACACGTACTGTAATGCAAGTTTGACCACTGACTGTCTCACTAACTTCCTTCCCAAAACATCCTCTCTGTAATGATCTTTTGCTTTATTCTGATAAATTTAAATCATAAAAGATAACACTGATATCATGTCCTTCCTTGTTTAGAAAACCTTAGTAAAGTCTATTTTAATCTTAGAAAGTCTATCTGAACACTTGCATATAAGACTATTTAGATTTGGCATACAAACCAAACCACATTAAAGTGAAAATATTTTTCAAGGTATCCCTTGAAAGCACTAAAAAAAAAACTTTCTTATGCACGGTGTACTGATTTGAATACTGTCCTCCCAGTATTCATGTCCACCCAGAACCTCAGAATGTGACCTTATTTGTAAATAAGGTCTTCTAGATGTAATCAAACTAAAATGAGGTCATAGTGGATTAGGGTCGGCCCTAATTCAATGACTGATGTCCTTATAAGAAGAGAGAAATTTGGACACAGAGACATACAAAAGGAGAACACCATGTGATGACAGAGGTAGAGACTGGAATGATGAATCTATAAGCCAAAGAATGCAAGGCATCAACAAAAGCTAAGAATAGGAAAGGAGGGATTCTCTTCTAGAGCCTTCAGAGACTGGCACTTGCTGACATCTTGATTTCAGACTTCTAACCTCCAGAATTGTGTGAGACAATAGCTTTGTTATTTTAAGCCACCAGCTCATGGTTTTTTGTTAGAAGAGCCCTTGGAAACTAATAGACATAGAAAAATTAAATACTCAATGCCAAGTAAAATGAAATAGTTAACCAGCAATGTATAGCATTACCTCATTTTCAAAAAACATCCTAATATTTTCCAGCCCAACTGTAATGAGATAATCAATAGAGGGGTAAAAATTATTTTCCACATTTCCCAATGTAGTACTGTTACCCAGTTTAGTCTCACAAATCCGAAATAAATAAAGTATATTCCTAGATCCAGATTTTGTTCCAACTGTCTATTACCCAGGAAGGAGGACTTCACCAGATATCAACTCTGCCAGCACTTTGATCTTGAACTTTCCAGCTCCAGAACTGTGAAAAATAAATTTCTCACCCAATCTATAGTATTTTGTTATAGCAGCCTAAAAGACTAAGACAGTAATTCACTATATTAATAGAATATGGGAGAAAATACTACATAATCGTCTCTATACATGCAAGAAAAAAAATTAACAAACATTCAATAGCTATTTCTAACTAAAACACACCAAACTAGGAAAAAAGGTAACTTCTTTAATCCAGTAAAAGGCATTCCTTAAAAACCAGAGCTAACAGAGTTTCCCAGCAGTTGTACTACTGATATTATGGCCTGGATGATTCCTTATTGCACAGGGTAGGTGGGTGGGGGTTCTGTACATTGTATGATGTGTAGCAGCATCTCTGGCTTCCATCTACTAGGTACCAATAACAGTGCTCAATCACAACAGCCAAGAATGTCTCCAGACATTGCCAATTGTCCTCTGAGGGCAAAGTTTCCCCACCCATTGAGAATCACTGAACTAACATCACATTTAATAGTAACATACTTAATGTCTCCCCCTAATAATAAAAACAAGGCAGGGTGTTTTGACCTCACCACTTTGATCTTAGTGCTTCTACTGAATAGTGTATTGGAGGTCCTAGCCAAGAGAGCAAGACAAAGAAAGCAACTGATAGGCATATAGAATGGAGAGGAAAAAGTAAAATTGTCTCTTTTGAAGGACATCATAATTATGCATATAGAACTTCCTGAAGAATCTAAAAAGCTACTCCTAGAAATAATAAAACTGGTACACTGAAATGTATAAGACATTGCTAAGAGAAATTAAAGAATACATTAAAAATAAATATACTATAGACATGTATAAAAAGATCCAATACCATTAATATCAATTGAACTATAGATTAAATGCAATTCCAACCAAGATCCCAGCAGACTTTACAGAAATTGATAAGCTAGTCCCAAAATTTATATGGAAACACAATAAAGTTAAAATACTTAAATCAAACTTGCACTGCCTGATTTCAAGCCTTACTATGAAGCTACAGTAATCCATACAGTATGGTACTGGCATAAGAATAGACAAGTAGATCAACAAAACAGAGTAGAAAGTCTAGAGATAGATTCACACACGTAACATGAACTGACTTGCGACAAAAGTGAAAAGGTAACTGAATAAGGAAAGAATGTCTTTCCAAAAAACTGAAAATTCACATTAAAAATTATTTTTGAAATCCCGTCTATCCCTTCCCACCCTCCGTCAGGATTTCAAAATTGTAGAATAGATAAACAAGATTATACTGTATAGCACAGGGAAATATACACAAAATCTTATGGTAGCTCACAGAGGAAAAAAATGTGACAATGTATATATATATGTTCATGTGTAACTGAAAAATTGTGCTGAACACTGGAATTTGACACATTGTAAAATGATTATAAATCAATAAAAAATGTTTAAAAGATTATTTTTGGACATCAGTGAAAACGGTGAAGTAGGAAGTTCTAAGTACTTATCCCTCCATAGAAACATCAAAAAGAAGAACAAGCAGGAACTGTCAGAACCAAATTTTTTTAGAACTCTAAACCATCTAAGATTTACAACAGTCAAGCGAATGTTGAATGAAGAAAAACACAACCTAAGATTTTAGAAAATATCTGTGGTGTTTTTGCTTGCTCTAATCCAACTGCCTCCCCAGCTTTGTGGCCATCTTCAAGAGGGCAGCCACATTTACATTGTGGAACACTTGTTCCTGGTCCCAGAGGGAAATGAGAAGAATTTGTTCACAAAGAATTGTTTGTCTGTTCTAATCTCATTGGGAGCTACCTAAAGGACTGATGCAAGGCACTTATCTTTGTTTTACCTAACTTGTAAATGACTCAGGATAGAACAACCATAAATATTGTGAAAAAAACATGTAAAGTGAATGGACATCTTGAAGTTGCCTGGGGCAAAACATTACAGGTGAGGCATACCGAGAGAGTGCCAAAAGCCAGGAAGGAAAAGCAGAGGGAGAGGGCACTGAAAAGTGACCATGTATGCTAGGAAATTTAAAAAATTTCAAAAAAAAAACAGGCATATGCCAAGAGAAAATCCCATGCTCAGGAAAGACCTGAGAAAACATTGAACTTTCCCTCTGGCTGATCTCTAGACACAGTGTAAGTAGGAAGTGAAAGCTAAGGCAGAGTTGCACATGGCATTGCTAAGTGTTGAAAGAGTGCTACAACAGAGATTTTTCTTTTTTCCCCCTTTTTCCTTTAATCCTTTTCTCTCTCTCTCTTTTATTGATTCCTCACATTCAAAGAAATAGCTATCAAAACACCATCTGAAACAAAAGATAAAGGAACACAAATTTCAGTACTACATATGACAAGGGATATGGTTTCTGCAAAAACAGGTTGTAAAAGTCACCAAACAGATAATCGTACCCCTCAAAAATCAATAATAGCAAACGCTGGTAAAGGGCAAGCATCTCATTTCCAGAGTTACCATGTTAAAATATTCAAACACCTGGTCTTAGTAATATTTTTTGATATGTCTCCTCAGGCAAGGAAAACAAAGGCTTAAAAATAAACAAATGGGACTATGTGAAACTAAAACACTTTTGCATAGCAAAGGAAACTATCAACAAAATGAGAAGGCCACTTATTGAATAAGAGACGATATTTGCAAATGATGTCCCTGATAAAGGGTTAATATCCAAAATATATAAAGAACTCATACAACTTAATAGCATAAACGTAAACAACCTGATTAAAAAAAATGGGCAGAGGATCTGAACAGACATTTTTCCAAAGACAAACAGGCAAATAGGCACAGGAAAAGATGCTCAACACCACTAATCATCAGGCAAATGCAAATCAAAACAATAAGACAACACCTCACACCTGTCATAATGACTATTATAAAAAAGACAACAAATAACAAATGGTGAAAAGGATGTGGAGAAATGAGAATCTTTATGCATTGTTGGTGGGAATGTAAACTGGTGTAGCCACTATGGAAAACAATATGGATATTCCTCAAAAATTTTAAAGTAGAACTACCATATGATCCATTAATTCCATTCCTGAGTATTTATCCCAAGAAAACAAAAACACTACTTTAAAAAGGTATGTGCACCACTATTTTCATTGCAGCATTATTTACAATAGCCAAGATACAAAAGCAATTTAATTGCCCATCAATAGATGAATGGATAACAAAAATGAATGGATAAAGAAGACTATTACTCAGCCATAAAAAAGAATGAAATCTTGCCATTTGCAACAGCATGGATGGATCTAGAGGGTATTATGTTAAGTGAAATAAGTCAGACATTGAAAGACAAATACTGCATGATTTCAGTTATATATGGAATCTAAAAAACAAATTAATAAATACCAATAAACAGAAACAGAGTCATAGATACAGAGACTAAACAAGTGGTTACAAGAGGGGAGACGGATGGGGAAGAAACAGATGTGGAAGATTAAGAAATACAAACTTCCAATTGAAAAATAAGTAAGTCACAGTATGAAATGTACATGTAAAGTGTGGAGAATATAGTCAATAATTATGTAATATCTTTGTATGGTGACATATTCTAACCAGACTTATTGGGGTGAACATTTTGAAATGTATAGAAATATCAAATCACCATGTTGCATAACAGGAACTAACACAGTGTTGGACGTCAATTATACTTCAAAACAAACAAACAAACTCATAGAAAAATAAATCATATTTGTGATTACCAGAGGTGGGAGGTAGAGGGAGGGGAAATTGAATGAAGGTAGTCAAAAGGCAGAAACTTCCAATTAGAAGATAAGTACTAGGGATATTATGTACAACATGATAAATATAATTAACACTGCTGTATGTGACATATGAAGGTTATAAAGAGAGTAAACTCTAAGAGTTCTCATCACATGGAAAAATTTTTTTCTATTTCTTTAATGTTGTATCTATATGAGATGATGGATGTTCACTACACTTTTTGTGGTGATCATTTCATGATGCATGTAAGTCAAGTCATTATGTGGTACACCTTAAACTTACACAATGCTGTTTGTCAATTATATCTCAACAAAGAGAAAAAATTCAAATTCTGTTTTCAACCAAATATTGCATAGCATACAAAGAAACAGGAATGTTTGGCACATTCAATAAAAAAAATTGACAGAAATAATCAGTGAGGAAGTAGACATTGGCCTTATTAGATAAAGACTTTAAAATAACTACCTTAAATATGCTCAATGAGCAAAAGAAAACTATAGACCAAGAACTACAGGAAACCAGAAAAACAATGTGTGAACAAAAGGAAAACATCAACAAAGACATAGAAAGTATAAAAAGGAACCAAACAGAAATTCTAGAGCTAAAAGGCACAGTATTTGAATTGAAAACTTTGCAAGGAGAGTTCAGCATCAGACATTAGCAGGCAGAAGAATCAATGAAATTCAAGACAGGATAATTAAAATTATCCAGTCTGAGTGGCAGAAAGAAAAAGAATGGAGAAAAATCAACATAACCTAAGGGACCTTTGGAATACCATCAAGCACACCAAAATACACACTTTAGAAATAAAAGAAGAGAAAGAAAAAGGCTCAGAAAGAATATCTGAAGAAAAAGTAGCTGAAAATTTTCCAACTTTGATCATACACAAATTTATATATTCAAGAAATTCAATTAACTCCAGGTAGGACAACCTCAAAAAGGTCCAAGACATATAATAATCAAACTGTAAACAAAGACAAAGAGAGAATATGCAAACCTGCAAGAGAAAATCAACTCATTACAAAGAAGGGATTTTCAATAAATTAACATCTGATTTCTCATTAGAAACCACAGAGCCCAGAAGGCACTGAGATGACATATTTACAGTACTGAAATTTAAAAAAGAAAAAAAAAAACTGAAAAACAAGAATTCTGTATCTGGCAAAAACCATCCTTCAAATGTAAAGTTCAGATATGCTTAGGTAAATAAAACCTAACAGTTTTCACTGCTATAGTATTACAAGAAATGCTAAATGGATTTTTTCAGGCTTGAAAAACACTGAACAGTAACTCAGAGCCTTATGAATAAAGAGCTCTAGTAAAGGTAACTACATAGGTTCATATATAAATCAGTGTATTCTATTGTCAGTTTGTAACTACTCTTTTTATTTCCTATGTAATTTAAAAGACAAATGATAAAAGATAACTAAAAATATACGTTAAAGGACACACAATGTATAAAGGTCTAACTTGTAAGAACAATATGGTATCAATTCAAATCAGATTGTTATAAATTTAGGACATTAACTTTAATACCTATGGTAACCACTAAGAAAATATCTAAAAGAAATACATAAAGTGAAATGAAAAGGGAATCAAAATGGTACAATACAAAAAAATCAATTAAACACAAAATAAGAGACTAATGGAGAAAATGAGGAGCAAAAAGGGTTTAAGACTTACTAAAAACAAATAGCAAAATTGCAGAGGTAGATTCTTTATATTAATCCATTTACTTTAAATGCAAATGGATGAAACTATCCAATCAAAAGGCAGAGATAGGCAAAAAGATAACAAAACATGGATCCAATTTTATGTTCCCTACAAGAGACTCACTTTAAATCGAAAGATACAAATAGCCTGAATGTTAAAGAAAGAAAAATGATATTCCATGCACATAGTGACTAAAAGAGAGCTGACCGGCTGGCTATAATAATATCAGACAAACTACACTTTAAGTCAAAATCTGTTACAAGAGACAAAGATGAAACATGTATATTTTTAAAATGGTAAATTCATCAATAATTTATAACAATTAGAAACATATTCATCAAATAATAGATCCCCAAATATCTGAAGAATATATTGACAAAATTGAAGGGAGAATTAAACAGTTGTACAATAATAGTTTGAGACTTCAATAACCAACTTTGAATAATAGAATACCTAGATAGAAGATTAGACATAGGTCTTGAACAACATCATAAACCTAGACCTAAAAGAAATATATAAAACATACCACTCAAGAGCAGAATACACATTTTTGTTAAGTACATATGGAACATTTTCCAACATAGAACGTAAGTTAAGCCACAAAGCCATCTACCTACGGCATAGCACAGGGAACTGTATTCAATATCCTGTAATAATGCAAAATGGAAAATAAAATGAAAATATATATATATATAACTGAATCACTTTGCTGTACACTAGGAAACGAACACAACATTGTGAATCAACTATACTTCAATATCAAAATTTTTTTACAGTCTCAATAAGTAAAAAAATTGAAATCATAAAAGGTACCTTCTCTAACCACAATGGAATGCAGCTAGAAACCAATAAAAAGAGAAAAAGAAAAACATCACAAATATGTGGAAATTAAACAATACATTCTTAAACAACCAATAAGTCAAAAAAGTACTCACAAAAGAAATTAGAAAACACTTAGAGAAGAACGAAAATGAAAACACAATATACCAAAACTTATTAGATGCAGTAAAGGGAGTGGTCACAGGGAAATTTATAGCAGTAAATGCCTACATTAAAAAGAAGGAAAGATCTCAAATCAACAACTTAAGTTTATACCTCAGAAAAACTAGAAAAAGAAGAGCAAACTAAATGCAAACCTAACAGAGGGAACTAAATTATAATGATCAGAGTGGAGATAAATGATACAGAGAACAGAAAAATAGAGAAAAATCAATGAAACCAAAAGTTAGTTCATTGAAAAGATCAAAATCAATAAACCTTTATCTAGACTGAAAAAATAAAGAGATAAGATACAAATAACTGAAATAAATAATGAAAGTTGGACATTACTACCAACCTTAAGGAAATAAAAAGGATTATAGTGAATACTATGAATACTTAAATATCGAAAAAGTAGACATCTTGGATGAATGGACAAATTCTTAGACACACAAATTGCCAGAAGTAACTTCAAGAAGAAATAGAGAATCTGAGCAAACTTATAACAAGACATTGAATCAATAATCGAAAACTTCACAACAAAGCAAAGTCCACAATCAGATACCTTCACTGGTGAATTTTACCAAATATTTAAAGAAAAATTAGCACCAATTCTTCTCAAAATCTTCCAAAAGTAAAAAGAGGAGGCAACACAACCTATTCATTCTATAAAGCCAGTATTAGCCTGATAACAAAGCCAAAGACAGCAAGGAAAAGAAAATTACAGACCAATACCTCTAAAAAAAAAAAAGATGCAAAATATATCAATAAAATGCTAGCAAACCAAATCCAATAGCATACTAAAAAAGATTATACACCATGACCAAGTAAAATTTATCCCAGAAGTTCAAAAGTGGTAAACATAAGAAAATCAATCAATGTAATATGCCACATTAATAGAACAAGTGGAAAAAACATGCGATCATCTCAATTGATACAGAAAAAGCATTTGACAAAATTCAACATCCTTACATGATAAATGTACTCAGAAACTAGGAATCAAGGGAAATTTCTCAATATTATAAAAGGTACTTATGAAAAACCTACAGCTCAGTACTCAATGGTGAAAGATTGAAAATTTTTCCTCAAAAATCAGGAATAAGACAAGGATGCTTGTTTTCACCACGTCTATTCAACATAGTCTGGAAGTCTGCCGAAGTAATTACATAAGGAAAATAAACAAAAGGCATCAAAATTAAAAAGGAAGAAGTAAAACTACGTCTATTTCAGATGACATGATCCTCTATACACAGAAATCTGAAAGAATCTAAAAATGAACTACTAGAGCCAGTAAACAAATTCCGCCTTAGGTACAAGATCGACACACAAAAATGAATTTTGTTTCTATACAACCACAATGAACAATCTAAAAAGGAATTTAAGAAAATAATTTCATTTATAGTATCATGCAAAAGAATAAAATATCTAGAAATAAATGTAATCAAGTAAATGGCAGATATGCACATAGAAAACCAGAGAAAAATGATGAAAGAAATTTTAAAAGACATAAATAGGACATCTTTTGTTCTTGGATTGGAAGAGTCAACAATATTAAGCTGGCAGTACCACCAAAAGCAATCTATAGATGCAATGAAATCTCTATCAGTGTTCCAACAGCCTTTCAGCAGAAATGGAAAAGCCAATCTTCAAATTCATATGGAACTGCAGGGATTCCTGGAGAAGATGGCGGAGTAGAAGGAAGATCGCAGGTCACCCTCTCCCACAAATACACCAAGACCCACATCTACAGACCCACTCAGCCAACCAGAGCACCTGCGGAACTCTGAGAGAACATCGCCCTCTTCAAAAGATAAAGACGCCAAAAATCTGGTAGGAGAAAAGGAAAAAAGAAAGAACAAAAGGCAAAGCAGCGCGGGACAGGTCCCGCGGGGAGGGAGCGGCAGAGGACTGGCGCTCGCTCGCTGGGTCTCCCCTCTCCAACTGAGAGGCCAGCGGGACGGAGGGGGAGCCTCCGAGGCTCGAATCTGTACAGAGCAGCCCTTGACTAACAGAACTAAGTTAAACGGGCACAGAGCGTCCCCCCAACACCCAGCCTGAGACGCGGCCGGCAGCGGCGGGCAGCGGCGGGCAGGGCCAGGCTGCCCAAGCCGGGCGGAGGACGGGGGCGGCTGCACGGAGGCAGCCCCGGGGGAACTCAAGGCGCGGCGCGCGGTGGCTGTGGGTGCACAGGGCAGAACAACCTGGGCCCTCCATAAAACAGCAAGGTTGATGTGCTCTCGGGGGAAGGGTGCACACCCTCATCTCTGAAAACCCGCGGAAATTCGGGGGAAGAGAGGCGGGGCTCAGGCACAGCCGCCATATCCCCCGGCGCTTAGCACCCAGGCGGGGGCGGGGGGCGAAACCTGCATCCGCACCGAAGGGCTTAGCAGCCTCAAAGGCCAGACTGAGACTGGCCTGCAGCCCGGGGCAGATAGGATCCTTCCATCCTGGTCCCTCAGAGAACTTGCTCCACAAAGACAAAGAGCTGGGTTTTGGCTCGGAGCAGGGACAGGGCTGTCCCTCGGTCTTCCCCGAGCCCACCCGCGGGACCAGGGCGGAGCGCCGACCAGGGCGGAGCGCCGACCAGGGCGGAGCGCGCAGCCGCACAGAGCAGCGGAGCTACCGGCGGCGCGGGTAGAGCGAGAGCGGCCCCCCGCCTTTCGGGCAGGAACACAGCCCCTGACCGAGGTGCTGGGAGGGGGCACGACCCGCCCTCCTACCCGGCCAGTCTGCAACATCTGACTGCGGCATCCGGAGGGGCAGCGACCCGCCCGCCCACAGCAGAGAGCTGCACCTGACCCAGTGTTAGGAGGAGGCGCGATCTGCTTGCCGACAGGTGCTGGGAGCAGCACAGAAGAGGGCGCCAACGGAGGGCCTCTGGAAACAGCAAGCTGAGCTTCCAAAACAGGACGAAGACAGAAAGACTTCACATTAAAAGCACACAGACTCCAGGAGAACACCAAGAAACCCACCCCCCCTTTTTTTTAAAATCTGTTTTTACCTGTTCTATTTTCTATTACTCTCTTAATTTTTACTTCTTAATTCATTTCTATTTCTCTTGGGTTTTGATGTCCTGTTATTGATTAGACACAGGTTTCAAATACATCTATTCATCTCCCCCCCCCCTTTTTTTGTAAAGGTTTTAAAAGGACGTCTCAACCCGATTAATACTCTGCTTCAACTCACTCTTCTATTATTCATTACACACTGTTTTCAAACCCTCTTTCTCCCTTCTTTTAAAATTCTTTCTCTCTCTCTTATTTTTTTTCTTTTTTTCCTGTTTTATTCCTAAATAGGTATTAGATAGATAAAATCCTTAAGGATCAAAATAAACAACTGATACTTCATAAACCACAGTGCCAGAGAGGTATGAGCAAGATGAAGAAGCAGAAAAACCTTTTCCAATTAAAAGAACAAGAGCAATCCCCTGAAAGAAAGATCAACGAAATAGACATCGATAGCCTACTAGATCAACATTTCAAAAAAGGAGTGATCGAATTGCTGAAGGAATTAAAAGAGATAGTGTTTAGAGATATAAAATATGTCAAAAATGAAATTGAAGCTATAAAGACGAGCCAAGTAGAATGGGTAAACTCATTGACAGAGATGAGGAATGATCTAATAGCTGTGCAAAGCCGACTAGATAATGCAGAGGAACGAATTAGTGATCTAGAAGACAGGGCAATAGAAAGCACCCATTCAGAAGAACTACAAGAGAAGCAAATAAAAAATAATGAAAATAGCATAAGGGACCTATGGGATAACATAAAGCGTCCCAATCTTCGCATAATAGGGGTCCCAGAAGGAGAAGAAAGATCAAAGGGGATTGAAAAGGTTTTTGAAGAAATCATGACTGAAAACTTCCCAAACTTAAAGAAGGAATCAGATATCCAAGTACAGGAAGCTCAGAGGGTCCCAAACAGGAAGAACCCAAATAGACCCACACCAAGACATATCATAATCAAGATGGCCAGAGTCAAGGATAAAGAAATGATTCTAAAGGCAGCAAAAGAAAAGCAAAGAGTAAGTTACAAGGGAACCCCCATAAGGCTCTCAGCTGATTTCTCTACACAAACACTACAGGCCAGAAGGGAGTGGCAGGATATATTCAAAGCCCTGAATGAAAAAAAGATGCAGCCTAGGATCCTTTATCCAGCAAGGCTATCCTTTAGGATAGAAGGAGAAATAAAGAGTTTCACAGACAAAAAAAAGCTGCAGGAGTTTAGCAACACTAAACCCATGCTAAAAGAAATATTGAAAGGGCTATTCTAAATAGAAAAGCAGCAGGATGCTACAGAAATGAGAAACTCACAACTGGAAAGGTGATAACTCATGAATTACAAATAAAGTAAACATGAAATTATAAAAGAAGACATACAAATCACTGAGAGTGGGAGAGGGAGGCAGGGAACTATAGAATATCTTTTTCTTTCTTTTTTAAATTTTTTTAACAGTAGGATGGGTTTGAGATCATGTTACTATCAGTTTAATAAAAACAGTTATAGTAATGGGTTAATAGATTTACAAAAAAGGGTAACCACAAGCCAAAAATTTACAAAGTAGTCACAAAAATTAAATAAAATCCAGGAAAATACAAAGGAAAATTACCAAACCACAAAAGGAAGAAGAAAGGAACAAAGAGGATATACCAATTCAACTGCAAAGATAAGTTCAAAATGGCAATAAACACACATCTATCATTAATTACTGTAAATGTTAATGGACTAAATGCTCCAGTCAAAAGACATAGAGTGGCAGACTGGATAATAAAGCAAGAACCTTCAATATGCTGCATACAAGAGACCCACTTTAGGGAGAAGGACACATATAGATTGAGAGTGAAAGGATGGAAAAGGATATTCCATGCAAATGGAAAAGCCAAAAAAGCAGGTGTTGCAGTACTGATTTCAGACAAAATAGACTTTAAAACAAAGGCCATAAAGAAAGATAAAGAAGGACATTTTATAATGATTAAAGGAGTGATACAAGATGAGGATATTACACTCGTTAATATATATGCACCCAATATAGGAGCACCTAAGTACATACAAGAATTACTAACAGAGATAAAGGGGGATATTGATGGGAATACAATCATAGTTGGAGATTTTGACACTGCATTAACATCACTAGACAGATCTTCCAGACAGAAAATAAACAAGGCAACAGAGAAATTAAATACTACAATAGAAAAACTAGATTTGGTGGATATTTTCAGAGCATTACACCCCCAAAAAATAGGATATACATTCTTTTCAAGTGCACATGGAACATTTTCCAGGATCGATCATGTACTTGGGCACAAAAGAAACCTCAACAATTTTAAGAAGACAGAAATTATCTCAAGCATCTTTACTGACCACAATGCCATGAAACTGGAAATCAACAACAGAGAAACAAAGGAGAAAAAAAGGAAAGCATGGAGATTAAACAATATGTTATTGAAAAAACAATGGATCAATGAGGAAATCAAAGCTGAAATTAAAAAATACCTTGAGACAAATGATAATGAAAGCACAACCACTCAAAACCTATGGGACACAGCAAAGGCAGTGCTAAGAGGGAAGTTTATAGCGATACAGGCCTTCCTCAAAAAAGAAGAACAATCTCAGATAAACAATTTAACCCACCACCTGAATGAATTAGAAAAAGAAGAACAAAAAGCCCCAAAAAGCAGCAGAAGGAAGGAAATAATAAAGATCAGAGAGGAATTAAATACAATAGAGATTAACAAGACCATAGGAAAAATCAACCAAACCAAAAGCTGTTTTTTTGAAAAAGTAAATAAAATCGACAAACCTCTGGCCAAACTCACAAAGAAGAAAAAAGAGAGAGCACAAATTAGCAAAATAAGAAAGGAAAATGGAGAAATTACAACAAACAAAATAGAAATACAGAATATCATACGAGAATATTATGAAAAACTATATGGAACCAAACTGGATAACCTAGAGGAGATAGACAAGTTTCTGGAAACATACTGTCCACCAAAACTGAATCAAGAAGAATCTGAACACTTGAGCAATCCGATCACTAGAAAGGAAATAGAAATAGCAATTAAAAACCTCCCTACAAATAAAAGTCCAGGACCGGACGGCTTCACCGGGGAATTCTACCAAACATACAAAGAAGAACTCATACCAGTCCTTCTCAAACTCTTCCAGTCGATTGAAAAGGAGGGATTACTCCCAAACTCATTCTATGAAGCCACCATCACCCTGATACCAAAACCAGGCAAAGACACTACAAAAAAAGAGAATTATAGGCCAATATCACTGATGAACATAGACGCCAAAATCCTCACCAAAATTTTAGCAAATAGAATCCAACAACACATAAAAAAGATTATACATCATGACCAAGTGGGGTTCATCCCAGGGACACAAGGCTGGTTCAACATACGCAAATCAATCAGTGTAATACATCACATCAACAAGAGAAAGGACAAAAACCACATGATCATATCAATCGATGCAGAAAAAGCATTTGATAAAATTCAACACCCATTTATGATAAAAACTCTCGCCAAAGTGGGTATAGAGGGAACATATCTCAACATAATAAAAGCTATATATGACAAACCTACAGCCAGCATAGTACTCAACGGTGAAAAACTCAAAAGCTTCCCACTAAAATCTGGGACAAGACAAGGATGCCCACTATCACCACTCCTATTCAACATAGTCCTGGAAGTCCTAGCCACAGCAGTCAGGCAAGAGAAAGAAATAAAAGGGATCCAAATTGGAAAAGAAGAGGTGAAAGTGTCATTATATGCTGATGACATGTTACTATATATAGAAAACCCTAAAAGGTCCACACAAAAGCTACTAGAGCTGATTGAAGAATTCAGCAAGGTAGCAGGTTACAAAATTAATGTTCAAAAATCAGTTGCATTTCTTTACACTAACGATAAATCAACAGAAGAAGAAAGTAAAGAAACAATCCCCTTTAAAATAGCACCCAAAGTAATAAAATATCTGGGAATAAATCTAACCAAGGAGGTGAAAGAATTATACACAGAAAACTATAAACCATTGATGAAGGAAATTAAAGAAGACTTTAAAAAATGAAAAGATATTCCATGCTCTTGGATTGGAAGAATCAATATTGTTAAAATGGTCACACTGCCCAAGGCAATCTACAGATTTAATGCAATCCCTATCCAATTACCCAGGACATATTTCACAGAACTAGAACAAATCATAATAAAATTCATATGGAACCATCAAAGACCTAGAATTGCCAAAGCATTACTGAAGAGAAAGAAAGAGGCTGGAGGAATAACTCTCCCAGACTTCAGACAATACTATAGAGCTACAGTCATCAAGACAGCATGGTATTGGTACCAAAACAGACATATAGACCAATGGAACAGAATAGAGAGCCCAGAAATGAACCCACAAACTTTTGGTCAACTCATCTTTGACAAAGGAGGCAAGAATATACATTGGAATAAAGACAGTCTCTTCAGCAAATGGTGTTGGGAAAACTGGACAGCAGCATGTAAAACAATGAAGCTACAACACTCCCTTACACCATATACAAAAATCAACTCAAAATGGATCAAAGACTTAAACATAAGACAAGATACAATAAACCTCCTAGAGGAAAACATAGGCAAAACATTATCTGACATACATTTAAAAAATTTTCTCCTAGAAGAAATAAAAACAAGAATAAACAAATGGGACCTAATGAAACTTACAAGCTTCTGCACAGCAAAGGAAACCAGAAATAAAACAAGAAGAAAACCTACGGAATGGGAGAAAATTTTTGCAAGTGAAACCGACAAAGGCTTGATCTCCAGAATATATAAGCAGCTCATACAACTCAATAAGAAAAAAATAAACAACCCAATCCAAAAATGGGCAGAAGACCTAAACAAGCAACTCTCCAAGGAAGACATACAAATGATCAAAAAGCACATGAAAAAATGCTCAATATCACTAATTATCAGAGAAATGCAAGTCAAAACTACAATGAGGTATCACCTCACACCAGTCAGAATGGCCGTCATTCAAAAATCCACAAATGACAAATGCTGGAGAGGCTGTGGAGAAAGGGGAACCCTCCTACACTGCTGGCGGGAATGCAGTTTGGCGCAGCCACTATGGAAAACAGTATGGAGATTCCTCAAAAGACTAGGAATAGACTTACCACATGACCCAGGAATCCCACTCCTGGGCTTGTATCCAGAAGGAAATCTACTTCAGGATGACACCTGCACCCCAATGTTCATAGCAGCACTATTTACAATAGCCAAAACATGGAAACAGCCTAAATGTCCATCAACAGGTGACTGTATAAAGAAGTGGTATATGTATACAATGTAATACTACTCAGCCATAAAAACTGACAACATAATGCCATTTGCAGCAACATGGATGCTCCTGGAGAATGTCATTCTAAGTGAAGTAAGCCAGAAAGAGAAAGAAAAATACCATATGAGATCGCTCATATGTGGAATCTAAAAAACAAAAACGAAAATAAACAAACAAACAAAAACAAAGCGTAAATAAAGGACAGAAATAGACTCACAGACAGAGAATACAGACTTGTGGTTACCAGGGGAGTGGAGGGTGGGAAGGGATAGACTGGGAATTCAGAATTGTAGAATAGACTACACTGTATAGCACAGGAAAATATACACAAAATGTTATGATAACTCACAGAGAAAAAAATGTGACAATGAGTGTGTATATGTCCATGAATAACTGAAAAATTGTGCTGAACACTGGAATTTGACACAACATTGTAAAATGATTATAAATCAATAAAAAATGTTAAAAAAAAAAAAAAAAAGAAAATTCAAGTCAAAACCACAATGGAGAATTACTTCATTAACAAACTAACAAACTAGAATGGTTGTAATAATAATAATAATAATAATAATAATAATAATAATAACAACAACAACAACAATAATAATAATAATAAAAACAGAAAATAACAAGTGTTGAAAGTATGTGGAGAACATGAATGCGCATGCATTGCTGGTGGGAATACAAAATGGCTCAGCAATTGTGGAAAAGTTTGGCAGGTCTTCAAAAACTTAGAATAACCACATGGCCAATAATTCTACTCTTAGGTATATATCCCAAAGTATTGAAAACAGGTACTCAAATACATGTATACACATGTTCATAGCAACATTATTCACAATAGCCAAAAGGCAGACTGCCCAAATGTCCATCAATGGATGAATGGATAAACAAAATGTTTATAGTCATACAATGCGATATTATTTAGACATAAAAAAGGAATGAAGCACTGATACATGATACAATGGGAATGAACCTTGAAAACATTACACTAAGTGAAAGAAGCCAGACACAAAACATCACATAATGTATGATTCCATTTGTATGAAATGTCCAGAATAGGTAAATCCACAGAAAGAGAATGCAGATTGATGGTTTCCAGGGGCTGGGGGGGCAGGCAGGAGGAGGGTGGAAATGGGGAGAAACTGCTTATTGGGTACAAGGTTTTATTTTGGATTAATAAAAACGTTTGGAACTAGATAGATACGGTGGTTGCACAAGATGGTGAACGTACTAAATGCCAATGAATTGTTCACTCAGCTATAGTTGAAAAGATCCTATACAATGCTGGTAGGAATGTAAAATAGTACAATTACTTTGACAAATATTTGGGCAGTTTCTTGTAAAGTTAAATACATTACACACTCCATTCCTTTGCATTTACCCAAGAGAAATGAAAATTATGTGTACAAGATGACTGTACACCCATTTTCATAGCAAAAGATAGCAGATCCGTGGCTTCCAAGGACAGGGAAAATTTTACTGGGAAGGGACACAAGTGAACTTTTCAGGGTGATAAAACGTCAATATCTTAGTTGTTGAAGGTGTGCAAATCTGTCAAAAGTGTACACTTAAAATGGATGCAGTTTACTGTATGTAAACTATACTTCAGGAAAGCTGACTTTAAAAAAAAATAGAAGGGAGGGAGCCTGAATTGGGTCTTGGACCTCTTCAGTAAGATTTCCACGGGCAACTCCCATGAGGGACGCTTCATTGAGGTCCCTGTTTGCGCCAAGGAATGCGGAGGCAAAACATTGTTGGAATAGCTAAGTTATTCACTTGTCCCCTGAAATTTACTAAATGGTATGCTGTATTTCCTGAAATATTCAAAGTATTTATTTAAATTTCCGAAGGAACACCCCCAAATTAGTCTAGGAGAGACAAACTTACATATATGTAATATACATGCATACAGACATACATATTTATACTGTAATTATCTAAACATTTAATTTCAACCAAATAATTTAATAATTAAAAACCTTAGGAAGCTTCCTAGGAAATCAAAGTATGCTAAGTAGTTTTAACAGTTTTTGTCTATGGTTGCAGATAAACCTGCTTTCTCATTTATATATCAGTTTCAATTTTGTTTTTACAACTACTCCCACTTCCCCATTTTCTTGTCTCTTTTGGACCATTTCATCTCTAATCAGACAACACTACTTAGAGAATTATATCTGTTCTTAATATATTAAATATTTGTATACGCATATTTAACTAACATAATGTCTAGCCAATACCCCCAGAAATAAACTACAATAGTGTTTCTAACTCATTTTTGCACTTCATGGTAAAGACCAGAGATGAAGAAAGCTAATCAAGAAGGAAAACAAATTACCATACCTAAGGAAAGGCAACAAGATTTCACTAAATTATATGGAAAAAGACTACAGATCCTGCAGAAAAAATCAATTACTTTTTTGCTGATCACTTACTGTGTGCTAGGCATTAAGGCATTTTAGGCTAATAATATTAGCCTGATTAGTAGGTGAAAGACTCATGACTTAAACCAAATCTGATGTCAATGCCCAGGCTCTAAACTAAACCATTCTACCATAGTAACTTTAGAACTAGCCATCACAGGGGCTAGCTTTGTACTGCCATAAAGAGAGGAATCTGTCCTACGTACTGCAAAACATCAAAATGCTAACTAAAGCAGTCCATCATTCTACTTCCTGACCCTTTGCTGTTCAGGATAAACTCTCTGAGCATTCTCTTTCTATCCCAGTTCTAAAATATATCCTAACTTCCAACTCCTGCTCTTTCCAATAATTTGCTGTGATAAGTATTACATTAAAGCAAAAAGACAAATGTACCTCCCACACTACAAGCTATCTCACAGAGGAATGACAAAGAGATATACAGAATCCTAAAATAAGATGGATGCAACATGCCTAATGGGATGCCACTCTCATTTTTCCCAGCCACATTCATTTGTACCATCTTCTAGACAGATTCAAACAACTGAACATCCTATCATCAATATAAACCCTAAAAGTGCTTCTCCCTTCTACCACACCCTATCTTGGCTATGAAGTCAACTCTCAAATACTCACTGAAGCTGACACAATTTTCTTCTTCAGGGAAAATTATAAGGTGGGGTGGGGATTAGAGCTGTAACAGATAATATAATCCAGTATTTTCAAACAATACTTGTAAACATCATAAACCAGTTAATATTATTTTATTATGGCTTTGGAATAAGTATAGAACTTATAAGTAATTAAAAACTAAGATACCTTCTTAAAGTGTTTATTAGAGTTGCCACATATTTTACAAAACCTGAATATTCCTAATTCAACCAGAAAACACTCAATTACAACATAAAGGTTTAAAATTCTTCCTTTTTCAATTGCCGTCTAAAAATGGCCACTTGCCATCTGCCTCTAAAAGGACTGAATCAGGTTGGCACTTGCCATCTACCTTGGGTTAAATTACGAGCCACTGTAACCACTGACCTCCAACACTCTCTGAAAGGAGTTCGGGGTGGAGATCAGGAAAGAGGCACTTTGTGCCTTTGGAAAACTGGCAGAACAGGCCTTCAGATGGATTATTTTCAGGAGAGGATTTTATGAGCCCAAATTCTTGCATCTCCTCATATCTAGAAAAGCACTAAAATCATTAATGGTGACATCTGCTCCTTGTGACTAGCAGCGAGCCTCTGCCTAAATATGTGCTTGACTGCACGTACCCCTCTTCACTTAAATTATATATTAATACTGAGTTCCCCCTATCCCTTTGGAGTAGTTCTTCAAAACTATTTGACATGCTGTCTCCTGGACTATCGTCCTCATTTTGCCCCAAATGAAACTTAACCCACAACTCTCTCACTGTGTGATTTTATTTCAGTTGACATAAGAAGGAATTTGTATTTCATAGTAAATTTGTGTCTATTTTTCTAAAGATTTTGGAAACATTCACAAGACCTTAAAACAAAATCACAGGTTTCATACATACATTATACATTTTGCTCCAAATATAGGTGTTGGTAAAGTGGAAAGGTCTTTGGCACTCAGTGGAGGGGGAGAAGATGAGGAGAATGCATGTTATACTTTATATGAAAGAGTACATACAAATTAAAGATGACTCTTTTCCATTGTGTTCAGTGACAGAATTACTGCTGGCATTAGGTTATTCTAGCAGCCCCTGGAATTTACTTTTAAAAAAAACCTACTGAAGTTCTACTTTAAGAAAGGCAGGTAAAGGAAAACTCTAAAATTGATCTGATATGTTTAATAATAAAAATGATAAAGTTCTGTTTTAGTTTTTCGATAATTCACTTGTCTTCTTTTCCTTTAATAGGAATGATGGCATAAATATGGCTAACTGTTAAATATATTGTTAAATTGTTTAAATCCAAAAGAAGTTGACATACACAGCCGCAAACTGATATTCAATATTTTTAAACATGCTTATGGGAAAAATAATAAACACTTACTATAGATAACTGAGAAAATACAGACAAGGAAAAAGAAAAAAATAAGGATCCATAATTTCACTATCATCCTCTAAGTCTTTCTTCTCCATTTAAATGTGAATAAACATCATTAAAAAATCTTATGTTAATATTAAAAAATCCATGTTTAGACCGATGTTGTGTTTCTAAGGACAATGGTTAGGAAAGGAGATGAAACTTTAAACCCTAGAGTATTCTACCCAGAACGAAGCAAGTTAATGTTCCTATGAGTACACATTTCCATTAATTGTGATTTAATGAGAACTTATACATATACTCATCTTCCATAATAATTTACATTTCTATTAATGTTAAAACTCAACAAAATTTTTACAGTATTTTTGAGTACCATGAAGTAAAAATACAGATGAAAAAGTAGACATATAAGCAGAGCTAAGAAAAAGATTATAACCTGAAATCATTTAATTCGTCTTGCCTATGAATATTTCCAGTTTTTTCAAAATAAAATCAGAACCTGATTTTAAAACAAAGCTTGAGTAACATGTTTATATTGCCTCATGGAAATTGGAAAGAACTGATTTTGAATTCATCTTTGTTTTTTAGCATACTGACAATTTCAAATTATAATGATTTAACCACTGAAGAAAAATATACTTCTTTTTCTCTATCTGGGTATCATGGAACAGAGAAAAAATGAGAATATAGGTGTGAAAATCTACTAGGATACAGACAAGTTTATAAGCTCATGCTTTTAATATAATGGTTGTCAATCTGTAAATTCAAATGTGTCATTCAACTTAGTCAAGAAGAAAAATCTAAGCCCCTGAAGATGAACCTCTTTTTCTGCCTCTAAGAAAGGTGACCTTTTTCAGTTTAATCTCATTTGTTATTTTTCAACATTAGCCTGTGGTTTTTTCCACTATACAGTATACACAAATAAAGGCATGAAGGCTGTGAAAAGGTCTAATAAGCTTGTGCTATAACCAAAAAAAAAAAAAAAGAGTCTGTACTGCAACTGTGGAGAAAAATGAAGTGCCTAAATAGGCTGTAAAAGATAAGCAAGAAAATAGGATTGAGCAAAGAAAGAGCTAAGGATGTATTTATTCACTATGAACCAAATTACTATGAACTGAATATACTCACTCTGAAGAAAAAACCATTTAAAAAAATTAAAAACCCAGGAACTCAACTGACCATAAGAACTAGAAAACAACAAGTTTTATTTTTCCTCTTCCAAAATGTATCGAGTATCTTTAGGGAGTGAGCAAAATGGGAGATGGGGAAATCTAGGGAGATGAATCTTGCCAGACAGTGGAATCTTTCAACATGCCCACATCTGAAGAAAATGTAGAGCTTATTTTAAAAATGAAAACATAAAAGGAATTAACTCCTTCATTTTGAAACAAAACAATGAAAATTAACATGACCTTAAAGCTAGGGCAAAATTGGCTCATTTATAGCCAGCTAGGAAAACTACTCAGAATGAATACTAAAGCTTAAATAAATGTTTCACATTTCAGAAGGCTTCCTGAAATTAAATTAAATTAACTCAAAATGGATGAGGGTCATTGTTCAAGCATTTCTCCTACAAAGTTAGGTCAAAACGATGGAAAGTCAGGAAGAATCTTCCTCACCTCAAAATAAACTGAACTGTTTTTTTTGCTAAAATATTTTTATCCGTGACCAAATCTGGGACCTGCATACGGTTTAATTCTTTGTTTACTACATTATCAAAGAGAAATAAGACAGTTAAAGTAAAATAAGGTAATAAAGTAAAATAAGTTAAGGTAAAATAAGGTAATAGGAAATAAAAACTATGGAAATGGTCCTAGTCTTCTTTACCCTTAAACTTCACAGACAAGATCAGAAATCTCTCTATCCTATGATTAAAGGGATATTTTGGGCATGATAAAATTAATTAATCATAAAAACTACTCACCATTAATTAAATGAAAGGCTAACATCTGCTAGATGTGAAGTATAGAAGAAGTAGAAAATATACTCACTGCTTTTGAGGTAACTTACACTGTAAGTTTAGATAGATGGATGGATGGATAGGTAAGCAGATAGGTAAGTAGGTATGTAAGTAGATAGACAGATATAAATATCCGTAAATAGATGACAATATATAGTTTTAGAAATCTGCTCAAAGGAAATAATCTGAAAAGCAAACAATTTTGTTCAATAGTGTTCACAGCAGTGTCATCCAAAAAATGAAAGCAGGCTATGTTGCAACAATTGCTAATGGACTTGCCATCTTGCCATAAACAACCAGAAAACTCTACAGAATATGTGAAACAAATGTTTTCAGACACTGGGAAAAGTTAGCAAAGACTATGGTCTCAACTCTCAAACATTCTCCTGAAGGTCCTAACAATAAGATAAAAAGGAAAACAGAGTGTGCAGATTACAAAAGAAGTAAGTCTATATTATATGTTACTTCACAGAAGAATCATCACATTATGTAGATAATTTAAGCAATTCATAAAAAGGCTACCAGAAATAATAAATTAATTTGGCAAGATCACAGTATATAGGTCAAAAGGGAAAAAAATCACTCGTATTTCTATACACTAACAACAAACAATTGAAAACAGAAAATAAAATACAATATCATTAATACTACTATTCAAACACATGAATATTTAGGGATACATTTAACAAAATATGTATAAGAACTATACGCTAAAAAGTATGAAACATTGCTGAGAGAAATTAAAGATCTTAATAAACAGAAAGATATACCATGTTCATTTATCAGAATACTGAATACTATTAAGATATCAATTTTGCCCCAAATGATCTGTAGATTAAATACAATCCCATTCAAAATTACAGAAGGTTTATCTGTATGAACTGACAAGCTAAATGTGAAATTTACATAGAAATGCAAAGGAGGAGGAGGAAAAGGAGGAGAAGGATGAGAGGAAGAGAAAGAAATGGAGATGTGGAGGAGGAAGATGAAGAGGAGGAGGAAGTGGAGGAGGAGGAAGAAAAGGAGGAGGAATCAAAAATTTGAAAAAGAACAAATTTGGAGAATTTGCACCACCTGATTTCAAGTCTTGTAAAACTATAATATTGAAGGCAGTGTGCTATTGGCTTAAGGGTAGACATACAGATTCAGGAACATATTAGAGTCCATATAGTTAATTTATTTTCAACAAAGGTACAATGGGGAAGGGATTATCTTTTCAATAAATGGTGTTGGAACTAGTTAAACACAGGGGGGAAAACACTGAAAAAGTACCCTTACCAAACACCATACACAACTAAATGAGTCAAAAGTTAAAAGTATTCCAAAAAAATTTTTAGAAGCAAACATGGAAAAAAATTCTTGATGATCTTGGGGTAGTCAAAGATTTCTTATAAAGGGCACAGAAAGCCATAAACATAAAAAGGAGATAAACTGCATTCTCCAGAATAGATCACATGCTGGCCCACAAAGCAAGCCTTGGTAAATTTAAGAAAATTGAATTTCACATCAAGTATCTTTTTTGACCACTACGCTATGAGATGAGAAATCAACTACTAGAAAAAAAACTGCCAAAACCGCAACCACATGGAGGCTAAACAATATGCTACTACACAACCAATGGATCACAGAAGACATTATAGAGGAAATCAAAAAAATACTTAGAGACAAAGGAAAGTGAAAACATGATGATCCAAAACCTCCGGGAAACAACAAAAGCAGTTCTCTAAGAAGTTTATAGCGATACAAGCCTACCTCAGGAAACAAGAAAAATTTCAAACAAACCACCTAACCTTACACCTAAAGCAACTAGAGAAAGAAGAAAAAAAACCAAAGGTCATAGAAGGAAAGAAATCATAAAGATTAAAGCAGAAATAAATGAAACAGAGACTAAGGAAAACAATAGAAAAAATCAATGAAACTAAAAGTTGGTTCTTTGAAAAGATAAACAAAATTGATAAACATTTTAGCCAGATTCATTAAGAAAAAAAAAGAGAGTGGACCCAAATTAATAAAATCAGAAATGAAAAAGAAGTTACAACCAACACCACAGGCATACAAGGGATCATAAGTTGTTACTATGAGCAACTATAAGCCAACAAAAAGGACAACCTGGAAGAAATGGACAATTTCTTAGAAAGGTACAATATGCCAACACTGAACCAGGAAGAAATAAAAAATTAGAATAGAACAATTACCAGTACTGAAATTGAATCAGTTTAAAAAACTCCCAACAAACAAATGTCCAGGGCCAGATGGCTTCACAGGCTTCACTTCTACAGAACATTTAGAGAAGAGTTAACAACTATCCTTCTGAAAATATTCCAAAAACTGCAGAAGAAGGAACACTTCCGAGCTCATTCTATGAGGCCACCATCACCCTGATACCAAAACCAAAGACCACAAAAAAAAGAACATTACAGGCCAATATCACTTATGAATATAGATGTAAAAATCCTCAACAAAATACTAGCAAATAGATTCCAATGATACATTAAAAGGATCATACACCAAGATCAAGTGGGATTTATCCCTGAGATGCAAGGGTTTTTCAATATCCACAAATCAGTGTGATATACCACATTAACCAACTGAATAAAAACTTAATGATTATCTCAATAGATGCAGAAAAGTGTTTGATAAAATTCAACATCCATATATGATAAAAACTCTTGAGAAAGTGACCATAGAGGGAACATACCTCAACATAATAAAGGCCATATATGACAAACCCACAGCTAACATTATATTCAGTGGTGAAAAGCTGAAAGCATTTCCCCTAAAATCAGGAACAAGACAAGGATGCCCACTTTCACCACTTTTATTCAACATAGTTTTCTCTAAGTCCTACCCACAGCAATCAGAGAAGACAAAGAAATAAAAGGAATCCAAATTGGAAAAGAAGTAAAACTGTCAGTGTTTGCAGATGATATGATACTATACATAGAAAATCCTAAAGACACTACCAGAAAACTACTAGAGCTCATCAATTAATTTTGTAAAGTTGTAGGATACAAATTAATATACAGAAATCAGTTGTATTTATATATACTAACAACAAATATCAGAAAAAAATTTAAGGAAATGATGCTGTTTACCACTGCATCAAAAGGAATAAAATACCTAGGAATAAACCTACCTAAGGAGGCAAAGGACCTGTCCTCCAAAACTATAAGACACTGATGAAAGAAACTGAAGACAACACAAACAGATGGAAAGATACACTGTGTTCTTGGGTTGGAAGAATCAGTATTGTTAAAACGGCCATACTATCCAAGGCAATATACAGATACATTAAAGGAATGCAATCCCTATCAGATTACCAGACATTTTTCACGGAACTGGAACAAAAAAATTTTTAATTTGTATGGAAACACAAAAGACCCCGAGTAGCCAAAACAATCTTGAGAAAGAAGAACAAAGCTGGGGGAATCATGCTCCCTGACTTCAGACTATATTACAAAGCTACAGTAATCAAAACAGTATGGTACTGGCACAGAAACAGATACACAGATCAATGGACTAGAATAGAAAGCCCAGAAATAAATCCATGAACTTATGCTCAATTAATCTATGGCAAGAATATATAATGGAGAAAAGACAGTCTCTTCAATAAGTGGTGCTGGGAAAACTGGAAGCTACCTGTAAAAGAATGGATTAAAGACCTAAATGTAAGACCAGATATTATGAAACTCCTACAGGAAAACATAGAACACTCTTTGACATAAATCACAGCAATATTGTTTTTTGAACCAGATCCTAGAGTAATGGAAATGAAAGCAAAAATAAACAAATAGGACCTAATTAAACTTAAAAGCTTCTACAAGCTATGGAGACCATTAACAAAATAAAAAGACAACCTACAGAATGGAAGAAAATATTTGCAAATGATGCGACCAACATGGGACTAATTTCCAAAATATACAAACATCTCATACAGCTTAGTATCAAAAAAAAAAAAACAAAAAACTAGCAACCCAATCAAAAAATGGGCAGAAGACCTAAACAGACATCTCTCCAAGGAAGTCATTCAGATGGCCAACAGGCACATGAAAAGATGCTCAAAATCACTAATTATTAAAGAAATGCAAATCAAAATGACAATGAGGTATCACCTCACACAAGTCAGAATGGCCATCATTAAAAAGTCTACAAATAACAAATGCTGGAGAGGGTGTGCAGAAAAAGGAACCCTCCTGCACTGTTGATGGGAATGTAAATTGGTGCAGCAATTATGGAGGACAGTATGGAGATCCCTCAAAAAACTAAAAACAGACTTACCATATAATCCAGCAATCCCACTCCCGCACATATACCTAGAGAAAACTGTAATTCAAAAAGACATATGCACCCCAATGTTCATAGCAGCATTATTTACAATAGCCAAGACACAGAAGCAACCTAAATGTCCATTGACAGATGAATGGATAAAGAATGTGTATGTGTATCTATATATACATTATATATAGATCTACATTATATATAGATACACACACACACACACAATCAAATACTAATCAGCCATAAAAAAGAATAAATTAATGCCATTTGCAGCAAAATGGGTAGACCTGGAGATCGTCATTCTAAGTGAAGTAAGAAAGAGAAGAATACCATATGATCACTTCTATGTGGAATCTAAAAAAAAAAAAAAAAAAACACACAAATCTATAAAACAGAAAAAGACTCAGACATAGAGAACAAACAAGGTTACCAGCAGGAAAAGAGGGTGGGAAGGGATAAACTGTGATTTTGAGATTTGCAGATACTAACTACTATATACAAAATGGATTAACAGCAAGTTTATACTGTATAGCATAGGGAACTACATTCAGTATCTTGCAGTAACCTATAATGGAAAAGATTATGAAAATGAATATATGTACGTATATGTATGTCTGAAACATTATGCTGTACACCAGAAACTGATACAACATTGTTAACTGACTATACTTCAATTTAAAAAGAATACAAAAAACCCCAAAGAACAGAAAAAGACGATAAACTGAACTGTGTCAAAATTTAACTTTTATTCTGTGAAAATATCAGTTAAAAAAATAAAAAGGCAAGCCATCAAATAGAACATATCCACAAAACTTGTATATATCAGACAAAGATGTTGTATCCAAAATATATAAAGAGTTCTTGCCACTCAAATATAAGAAAACAAATTTAAAAAGAAATGGTCTATTGATAGACACAATATGGATAAATCCCCAATGTATTACATTAAGAGAAAAAATTAGACTCAAAAGGTTACATATTGGATCATTCAATCTACATGACATTACAAAACAACGTAAAATTACAGGATCAGAAAATAGATGAGTGATAGCCAGGAACTGTGGATAAGTGAAAGGACTAATTACAAAGGGGCAGCATGAGGAAACATTATGAGGTGATGGAACTGTTCTGAATCTTGACTACGGTAGTGGTCACAAAATTGTATGCTTTTGTCAAAACTCACAGAATAGTATACCAAGGATAGTAAATTTTACTGAATATAAATAAAAAGGTCACTATAAGAAAACTACAAGTAGATCGCAATACTCAGACCATCAAAATGGCTAAAATTAAAAAGAGTAATAATAGAAAATGCAGGCGAGGATGGGGAACAAGTAGAACTTTCATACACTGGTGGAATGCACAGTGGTATAGCCATTCTGAAAAACAATTTAGAAGTTTCTAATAAATTTTAAAACAGACTTTATGATACAACCCAGCAACTCAATTTCTTGAACATATGTCCACACAAAGACTTGTTCACAACGTTTGTAGCAGAGGAAGTCAGGGAAAACTTTGAAGACAATTTTCCCCACTCTGACTCAGTACATTTCCACACATAGCATTTCTCCTGTTCCTCTCCTAGGTCTCTAGGTTCCTAAAACTGCAGGAGCCTTCTGTTTGAGGTTCCTTCATCAGTAAAATGACCTGATCCCCACGTTTGTGCTGATCCACTGGGACTGCAGTCACTGCATGTAGAAAAATTACGTAAAAGGAAGGAAAGGGGAGTTGGCACGTTCCCTTGTTTGGTCTTTTGCCTATCGATCACAGTAACCAATTAAAAGTTTGTTACTTTCCTTTTGGCTTGTTTGTTTTAGTTGGCTATTAATATACCTACCAGCTCAGCTGTGCTCCTGACAATATAATCGTGTTAGCAGGTACAAATTATTTCTTGATGAAATTTAACATTTTTTTAATGTCAGCAAATAGGAATGGAAAAGGAGCTCCTCAATCTGTTACCATAGAAAACTTAAACTAACATAAGAGTGAAATATTGAATATATTCCCCAAAAGATAGAGTGCAAAAAAAGGATATTCTCTCTTACCACTTCTATTAAACTTATATTGGAGGTCTTAGCCAGTGCAATAAGGCAGAGAGCACAAAAAGGCATACGGATTGAAAAGGAAGAACTGTAACTTTATTTGCATATATGACCATTTACATAGAAAATACAAAGTAACTACTAGACCCTAATGAATACTCTTAGCAATGCTGTTCTATACCGTGAGTATAGACTACATTTATTATTGGGTGCATCTGTCAAAACTCAGAACTGTGCATAAAATGGGTGAACTTTTCAATATATAAATCATACCCTAAAAATGAAAAAATAGTAATATCTTAGTATAAAAACATCAATATAAAAATGTATATCTATATCTTAGCAACAAGCAACTAAAAATAAAATTTTTTAAATTACATCATTTACTATAGAAACAATCATATGCATAGGAAGAAACTGAATAAATGCTGAGCATGACTTCTCTGAAGGTAATTAAAGAATATCTAAATTAATAGTGAAATGTACAGTTGTTCATAGATTGGAAAAATCAATAATTTTAAGATTTCACTCATTCCTAAATGAATCCATAGAATTGTTGCTAACCCTATCAAAATCTCAAAAAGTTTTTTTAGTAGAAATTGACAAGATGAATCTAAAATTTATATGGAATAGCTAAGACAATAGTCAAGAAAGTCTTAGAGAAGAATAAATTTGACTTATACTACAAAATTTAGAGTTATTATAGTAACAAAAAAGTAAGAAAAGTCTGATATTGGCATAAGGATAGACAAGCAGATCAACAGAACAGAGTTCTGACCTAGACCAAAGCAAATCAATGAAAAAAGGAATTATTTATTCATTTAAAAGTGACAATTTGGAAAACTGAGTATTTTAATACCCTTTTAAGATAACTGTGAACACTCTTTGATACTATGCGAAAGTTTTATAAGTGGTATACTCTTTAAGGTAAGTTGCAATATTGAATCTGATACCTCATCTATTTAATTTTTGTACTCAATTACATTAAAACATATTGATCTATTTTGTCTTTGAATGGGTCTTTTAGTCATGCATGATTTTGTAACATCATGCATCAGTCATTTGGAAGCTATTACTTCACTGAGATTTGCAGAACTTCCAAATGTTAACACATTTTACTATACATACAAAAAAATCACACACATTAATATAAATTACCAACCTCATTAGAAAAGGGTTAAGTTTTGGGAAGTTGTCAAGCCCAAGGTGGCAGAGTCAAGTTTCCTAAAATTCTAATACTTACCTGAAAAGCTCAAATTTTTTCACTGGCAACAATTACTGCCAGTAGTTTTCCTTGAAATGATAGATTCACTTTGCTCATTTTTGAGAAAATTCTTGCCAAATACTCAAGTCTGAATAATCATATTTTGTCCCAGTTGTTCTTTCAAGTAAAATGTGTTCCATGCAAAAACCAGCTAGTTCAGCCCACAACTCAAATAATGGCACAAGTGCTTTTGCTAGAAACAATGATATTACTTCAGCACACAGAAATGTCTTCTGTATACTTCCCACTTTGTCATACAAAATATTAAAAATATGTGTACTCAAGGGTCAAGATTTAATAAAAATTAATGCTACATTGAGGATATTCTTAAGTAAAATTGACTTTTTATCCCCTGAGAGTTTGAAGAATACAACTACTAGGACAATTTGGTACACTACACTGTTATATCCACCATCAGTGCAAATGTCAACACGGTAAAAAATGCAAAGTAGTCTTCAAATTACTGTTAAAATAGTCCTCATGTTCCTCCTGATAGGATCCCAGGAATCTCAGGAGTCCACAGATCACAATTTGAAAATCACTGACCTAAAGAATCCCTAATGTTCCTCCCACGCTAAAATGTCTATAATTATGTTAAGTAGTCAACATCTTTCATCTGTACAACTCCACCAAACATTAGTTTTTCTCTTACATAATACATCTTGTATTTAACAAATACATCAATTTCTTACAAATCTTTTATTCAACTGATCCTGAGGACAAACTCATGAAGTCACGCAGCAGGAATGATTCCTCCCTAAAAGAACCCTAATTTCATTTGAATTTTCCCACCCTCTAACTTTTCCAGATAGCAATGTGCTTTGGTGTGTGGCGGTGGGGTAGGCATTGCTCTATCTTTATGGTACTATTCCACTTGCCAATGTACTGCTGTAAGCATATGCATGCAACGTAATTCTAACAGAACAGATGTAAGAGCTGTTTTCAGAGTGAAGGTGTGGGACTCCTGAGAAAGTTTTCATTGCTATATAAAAAGTTCCTACCTTCTTCTATTGGGCATCGTGGTATCTGCATATAGTGCCTGGAACTGCAGTAGCAATCTTGCAAGTATGACAGGCACCAATCTGAGACAGTAAACTGATAGGCAGAGAAGGCAGAGCAGAAAATGGAAACAACCTGGGTCATTATTTGGCTGAATTAATTAATCTTGGAATTACTCTACCTTCACACTTCTTGTTACGTGAGCTAAAAATTTTCTTTGTTGTTAAGGCAGTTGAATTAGTGTTTTCTACAACTTGCAACAGAAAACCTATCTGATATAAACAGTCACAATTATGCTTTTCACATACAGAAATGTTTTACTACATCAATTAGATTATGAGATTATGGACAGAGAAGGACCTCTCCTCCTATAGCAAAGTCCTGGAGAGCTCAAAATACAGAATATATGAAGCAATTTTTCACTAGTGTCCCACTCTTAATAGCATTCCCCCTCACAAAGTTCCATTGTCTTCTTCAGTATTCCATTAATGTCATATATACTATAAGAAATTTTGGAAGCAAATCACCCAGTTCTCTGAACATATAAGAAAGTTGTTCTTTGACTGAATTATATGATACAAATGCCACCAGAATTTCTTCTAGTTCTATTTTAGTACTATCATAAAACCAATTCCATTAACCTGACTAGCACGTGCTCAAAAATGGTGCTTAAATCTCTCTATAAGTTAAAAAGTAAAGCTAATGATTACATCAGATTTATTAAAATGTTTGAAGTTAATTTAGCAAAAGCCTGTTTCTTTCATAACATTTGTCTTTGGTTCTCTTTAGTTAGCAAACAGCATGAGATTTAACGTTCCCATTTCTCAAGGTACCTGGTACCACTGCAGACTACACTTTTGGTAAAAGGCCAGCAGAAGCTTCTAACGGAACAAAGGGCAGTTGCACTTGGACAGATTATGAAGGTAAATAAACTCAAGCATTGATGCATAAAATGAGAATCTGGTTTGTTAAAATGAAAGAAGCTTATGTATCAGAGATCACACTAAAGATGCCTCTCCAAAATGCCTCAAGAATTACTGCTATTAAAAACAAATCTTTGTAATGAAGATTTAGTTAAGTGGCTGGGTGGTTCATTTATAATGTTAATTAGAGAGAATTTATTTTCAAAAACCACTTCTGTTCCACGGTTGCTATTGTCAGAAGGGAATGAGATGATGGAATGATTACATTTTAAAAAGAAAATCATTAGAGGATAGGACCAAATCTGCCAACCAACTGGCAATCAATTGAGCATCAATTCTATAGTCACTGTACTAAATAGAAAAAAATTATTAAGACTGTCTCATAGGCACTCTTTTACACTACTGATAGGAATATAATTGGTAAAACCATTCTGGAAAGTAATTTGGCAAGAGCAGATCCCTATCATTTAGAAGCTTAGAGTTCAGCTATTCAAACGCCACCTGGAAAAGCCATACGTATAGCAGTTTGTGATTTTGTGGAGGAATACATTTGAATTGCACAAGCCACAAAGCTACCATAAAGGTAGTAAAGTCACTTACCTAGTGAGGAAACACAAAGAAAAAGTAAAGTGTGGGTGGTGCAAAGTGGATGGGGGACCTCTCATTCCATATGTACCTACAAGTTTGTTTCTAAAAAGAGATGGTGGCAGGAATAATATCACCCCCAAGGTGGGGAAACAGGTTAGTAATTAATGGGGGGAAGGTTCTCAAGTATCACTAAGGGAGAGATGAAAGCAAGGGACAACACCAGGCAAAGACAAAGGCATTTAAGGGTAAGTCTCATAGGCAGCTATGGGTAGGGGAGAAAGGGTAAAAGGGTCTCCCATTTCAGATGCATCCCAAAACTCCCCTGGGGGAGGAGGAATGTCAGGGGTTTGGAGTATGTTATACCTTTGCTATAGCTAAGAAAAAGTCAGTGGGGGAGGTATTTATGGAGTACAGGCTCCATCTTCTGTAAGGGGGAGAAATGTAGGGAGGGTGCACAATACACAAAATTAAAATTTAGGCCCTTGAGGATGAATGACCTAGGCAATACTAGTAAAGGGTTATTAAATAATTGGCTGGTGGCCTATCTTTAGAATCAATTCTACTGAGCAGTCATGGAAAGGGTAGTGGAAATTATTCAAATTTTCAACATGACCATTTTTCTGTACTATCATGAATGAAATACAGACTGAGGAAAATCTCATAAACAGGTTCTAGAGCAAAACTGCTTTGGTTCAAATCTTGGCCCAATAACTTATTAACTGTGTGACTTTTGGTAATTATTTAAGCACCCTGTGGGCCTCAGATTCCTTGTACATAAAATGGGAATAGTATTACCTACCTAACAGGGTACAACATAGTAATCACTAAAGAAAAAGTTAGCTATCATATTTACTCATATAGCCTTTCTAAATGTCAGGGTCCACTGCATGTACCAAAAAGGTTAAAAATACTGATGACCTTTAACCCATGAAGGAGGCAGTACTAATAAAAATAACACAATATGGAATAAGAACTGTTCATGGCAGCATTATTCACAATGGCTAAAAAACTTGAAATTTAAAAGTATATTCCATAAAAGTGAACAGGTAAATTAATTGTGGCTTGTATAAATATAAATTGTATGCAATCATTTAAAAATAGTATTTTAAAACTAAGAATTTTAATAGCATGGGAAAATGCTTGGTAAGTTAAAAATATTAACATATAAAATTGTATATAGAATGATCTCAACTTTTAAAAAATTTTAACCAATATACTTTTTAAAGAAAATATTAGATACATAAGAAGGAAAATCAAGACAATAATACAAGTTATTTCTGTGCTGTAGGTAGAATTGTGGAAAGATTTTTCTTTTCTTCTTTATAATTGTCTCTATTTTTCTAGTTTCCAACATTGAACATGTATTACTTTTGTTATCAGACAAAATCAACATGGAAATTGGATGAATGAATAAATATACAGTTCTTGTCTTCAAAAAGTCTAAAATCTAATAACAAAGATAAAATCCCATGAAACAAAATGCTTGTAAGACCAAGTACATTTAGAGGCTAAATATGACAAATGTTCAAAGAAAGGTAAAATCAGCAACTGATAAAGTAGTAAGGGAAAGTTTCACAGAAGAACTATTTATCTATTCACATTAGCATGTAACCTCCATGAAGGTAGGGACCTTGTCTTTCCGATTCAGTTTCATCCACAATGTCTAGCACAAAATGATTCTGTGCACAGTACATATCCATCAAGGTGGAAACAGAACAACATACATGTAATTCTTAACTACTTATGAGTTGCTGAATAAGTATCTCCTGAATGAATGTAAACATTATGCTAAAACTGAGGAAAGATTTGGATCCTTAGGATTCTAATCAAGATGAAGAGCCAAAACATGTATGTAGTGCTCAAGGGATTATAGGAAAGTTCACCTAGGGTAGCATGGAGGGAGTATATTGTAAAATGTAACGAAAAATAAAGTTGAATGAAGGGAAAGATCATGACAGATCTTGAAAATCAGGCAGAGAATCTGAGTCAATGCAATAAGAAATGGCAAGTCAATAAATAGTTTGCAATGACAATAATGAAATCTAAAATTTACTAAGCATTTAATATGTGCCAAGTACTATTCTAAATGCTTTACGTAACTTCTCTCATTTTATCCTCAAAACAATCTGTGACATAGGTACCACTGGCCCCCTTTTGGTATTGAGGAAATTGAAGTTCAGTGGTTACTTCTTGGCTGCAGGTCACATATCTTCCAGTCAAATTCCAGGTCTGACTCCAGAGGCAATCTCTAAAAGACTCTGTATTAGATCTCTACAAAGCCCACAAAACATGCCTTAGGAGAGATACTAGAAAGCAATGCGATCCCACAACATCAAAGATGCATGTTTATTCTGTGATCTCAGATTTGAATCAGAGATATAAATGCAAATTAATGTTTTTTACTATATATATATATACACATACAAAGAGAAACTGGAAGAAACAGATACAGAAGTGGGTATGTGTCTGTGTATATATACATATATCCCCTAGTTTTGTCTGCTGAGAAGGCCTAGAAGCAATGACACCCCATCAGTAGCGAGCCGGCCGAGCACCCAGATCTTGATCTCTAAAACCATTATCCAATAAGAAGAATCAGAGCTCCTTAGAAAAACAGCTATCTCAGGGTTGGGGCAGAGAAAGGAGAAAATGAATCTGGAATATCTTGTAATGCCAGAATGTAAAAGAATGCTCAAAAAATTCTGGGAACACATTGAAAAGACACAGGAGCCAACTGGAACAGGCTTCTATTGGCCAAATCTGAGGTAATTTCAGGAAACAGTAAAAGTAGCATAATTTATTGTAACTCATAGAATAAAACAAACATCCATAAATCCATACTGGTATAAATAAATTACTAAGAAAATAAATAAATACAAATAAATAACAATAAACAGCAGAGAAGGTAAAGTTCTTTATTTCATTAGAATGCAATTAATAAATGCAGAAAATGTTGAAAATCGAAGATCACCATTTAGCAAATATCACAGCAGTAATTATTAAGGCCAGAATCCTCAATAGATACTAAATTTAGAGGGCAAAATTATGATGAGAAACAAGATATGTACGTCTCACAATATTGCCCCACATAGTCCTACAATCTACTCGCTTTGTAATTACAAAGGGAAAAACTGATTTTATAGTGGATAAACCTGGCAGACACAACCTTAACCAAGTTACCAAGGTTAATTCAAGGTAAAGAGTCTCATGTGGTGCATATACATACATCAAAAGCCAAGTAAAAACACATGGGAAAAAAAGGTACACTCTTACACAGTCACAAGACAGATATATATATATACAGATATACGTACAAGACTAAAGTTTTAGAGATAGTTGAGTGAATAGAATTGGACATGATGAGTGGGTAAACTGGTAAAAACAAAAAAAACTAAGTAAGCGAAGTGTTCTACCATATACACATACCCTGTTTTACCACAATAGACATGCTCCTGAAAAGTTCAGCACATTTAAAATTATTACGGAAACTGACTAAAATAAGGCAAATCTTTCTTCAAAATAATCATCTACCACAAATTACACTTGTTTTATAAATCTAACTTTTTATATATGTGATTGTATAAAACCGTACAATCTGCAGCAAGCAATTGCTTCCAGATTGCTTTTAAACTCTCTCTATAAATAGACAGACATATAGAGATCAAACTCTGATCTTTTTATTCTAAGCCCAAAGCTGTTTCTATTATACCATGCTGCCTCTCCTAACATCAGCAGGAAGAGATGTAATCCCCATTATATTTTCCATTTCACCTCCTGTGTCTACCCACGATTCAAAAAAAAAAAAAAATAGTGGCGATCCAAACACTCTGAACAGCAAATGTATCTCCATAAACCACATACAAAGGAGGCAGTATAGGACAGTTGTTAAGGGTAAAGAATTTGGAGTCAAATTGCCTGGATTCAAATTTCCAGCTCCACAACTTGCTAACTATGTGATTTTTGGCAAGTTAGTTAACCTCTATGATCTGTAGCTCCTTGCTCTGTAAAGTGGGAATAACAATGGTTTATACTTCGTAGATCTGTTGTGAAGATTAAATATGCTAATGTATATTTCCATATTTGCAGTGCCTGGCACATAGTAAACAGTCAAAAATGTTAAGTTATGAGAACAATGCTGAAAAATTCTTCCTATAAAGCAGTATACTTGGGCGGAAAAACTGTTCTATAGCCACAAACCACGCTACTACCCTTAACGAGTTGCTGCCACAAGTCACAGGGCAGACAGTATACACTTAACATAAGAAACCTGTTCACCCTACTGCACACACACAAAACTTACTAATATTTGTATAGTAGGGGCAGTATAATTTTACACACCATATCCATAAATCTAAGTGTACATACTACTGACATTGACTCAGTATAGGTATAATTACCTTTACATAAAAATACATTATTCCCATCAGTGGAATTGATCTTCCCTACTAAAACTGCCTTCCTCCCTTACTGCTAACCTTTCCGAATAAGAGTTACTTTATTTTACCTAATAAATGCTCTACCTAAACAAATCTTCCACATATTTGTGATATCCCAATATGGCATGACTTCAGAGATAAATGAATCACTTAACTATGAAAAATTAAAGCAATTTATGTAACAATGTTCTTCCTGGTTAAAAGTACTAGACTACTTCAGTCAACAAGCAGCCTCACTACCATCCAGTTTACTCTGGAGAAGGTCACCAGTATCTCCAGCACTAGTATGGAGAGCAGATACCATTCATATCTTTGAGATGATTAAAACATTCATCTAACTAGGATATTAATGTATGAAGCAGAAAAAACAAACTCCGGTTTTATTAGAGGCACAATATACTAATGACAGGGAAATGGGATATAAAATGTTCTATAAAATTATATAGGAGAAAACAGAAAAAAACTATATGATGTCTTCTGTAATTTCTTCATGGACACTCAATCGTTAGAATCCAAGAAAACAAACTTGCTCCCAAGTTTTGTCAATCATAAAAAGAAGATTCATTTTAACATAAAATGATTTAATATAAATTGATGTATAGTATTGCTATACATACCCATATGATCAGTGTCTAGTGCATATTTATTAATAGCAACGTCAAAAGAAAAAAATGAGAAATATTTAATCAAACATCCACAAAATCTTTGCCCCGGGTCAAACAAATGCCATAAGTGGTAAGTACCAAGAAGATGTTTTTAAAATTAACTATTTTCAACAACACAATTGTAGTTTTATCCAAGAGTCTGTAGCCCTACTGAGTGGCTGCACCTTAGCCCTTAAGATGATCTGCATCTAAAAAGCAGTCTTATATCATCTATTTTGACGGAAGAAAAATTATGGCAAGTGTAATTAAAATATTTGATATGCATGGTTTTCCAGCAGAGTTGCCATCACAATCATGTTGTGCTTAGAGTAATATGAAAGTTAGTTTTCATACCTTGAGTACACACTTTCCGGAGGATAGAAGGAGGGCAATGTAATCTGAGGCATGCTGAGTGTATAAAACAGCTAGACAGCTAGCTTAAAAGTGGACCCAGATAAGCTATAACACAGCAGTTGCATATAAAGAATTGATAGTCACTCAACCATGTGAAGGCCTAAGCCATGATCTCATATTAAAGTGTTTTAAAACCACCCATTATGTTCACACAAATATAATTTTTAAATAATCTGTCACACATGTAATTCTTTAGAGGTTAAGTGAAATTAAGGAGATGAGTTTCAGGCTGGAGAACATTTTCTCTGACAAAGCCATTCATTCCTTTAAATCTGCCTCTCATGCCCAGAAGGACTGTGGGAGGGACTACCCAGATACCCTTCTAGGGAATATACTGGGATTTTATTCTACATTCCTAAAACTGAGTGGAACTTTTTGCTCTATCATTTCACATGTACTTCCTTTCTAACTCTCCTTTAAACCAGAACAATCATCTCCTTTGGAAAAAAAAAAAAAGATAATTCTTTTCCTTTAAATACGTGATGGGCAAATTCTCAATTTGTTTCAGGTCCCTTAGGGAGTCAAAAAAAGTAAACAACAAAAACCCAGCACTTTAAAAAAAAAAAAAAAAACGACGCAGAAGACCTGAAGCCTGAATCCATCCGTCTTTCCCTCATTCTTCTTGGTATATTACCTGAGCATTTGCAACAAGGATGTCAAGAGGGAAACAGTCTCTACAGAGCTTTTTACTAATCAGAGGTGAGAGGAAGTTCATGTTACTTAAGGAAAGGGCAAAAGGGAAGAACTTTACGGGTGCGCTTAACACTTTGGTGGAAGCTGGATTTCAGAAAAGCCAAAACATTAAACTATAGACAAAGTTTAAAGAGTGCGTGGATTGGGTACAACTAGTGAAAAGGTTCGCAGGCAGGTAGGGAAACAGCCGGGGGCGGAGGGTAGGGAGGAAAAGTTTTAAATCTCCACCAGAGTCTAGTGATCTATTAACATGCATCCTCCACCCCAGGCTCTGCTCTTGCCCCCAGAGCAGCTAGCTGCAGGAAAGCAAGCAGCCCTATTTTTAAACGCTTAAACCTCTCCCTTGGACTTCAGAAGGCTTGAAATACTAGCGTTGTAAATAATGTTTCTCCCTAAACAAGTGAAAGCAAACTTGAATTCCCTAGCCAAGGCCCAGGAGAAAGGAAGGTAAAGGGACAAAAAAGTGATTTTAGCGTGAGAGCGAGGTGATGGGGTGGGGGGGTAGGAGGAAGGACTTACCGCAGCCTCTGCGGGCTGCCCCCAAGGACTCAGGGCCAGTAAGAACCAGCCGGCAGCCAGGCTGACTCCACGCAGTTTCATTCTTCTCCGGCTCCCGCAGCTCCTTCAGCACCCGCACGAAATCCCCGGCTTGCTCTGACCAATTGACATAATCTTGAGGGTTTATAGGGAGAGAGCTAGAGCCGGAGAGGGACAGCGAGGGTGTCCCAATTGTGCCGGTCGTCTTGGGTGAGGAGAAAGAAGCTTTTTAAGAGTGAAGAAAAAAAAAAAAGAAACGAAAAAAAAGCAGCAGCAGCAGCAGCAGCAGTTATTCTTCCCTCCCCCCTCCCCTCCCCAAAGCCGGTCTCTCGGGAGCACTTTTCCCTTCTGTCCAGACTTGCAAACTTTTTCCTCGCGCAAGTCCCACAGATCTACTTTCCTGCCTCTCTTCCCCCGCACCGCCCCCTCCCCACCAGCACTGGGGAATTCGAGGATCACTCCGCCACTGCTTTAGACTGCACCAGCAACCTGCGAGGGAGTGACGCTCAGTTATTTGGAGGAGGGAAACTTCCAGACCAGTTGACTGTGCACCCTGAGTCCAACCGGGAAGCTTTTCTATTCGTTCACTTGCACCTTCCGTTGATACTCCTCTTTCCTGCCCAGTCCCACTCTCATTGGTGTGAGCACCGAAACCAATTACAAATAGACCTGAGATGGGACTATTTTTTTAGCGGATGGATCTCAGAAGAACGGCTCTTTTTTATTGTTAATGATTAGAAACAAATTTTTATCGCTGCTCCCAGGGCTGGTGGGGTTATTTGCCTTCCACCTGTTCGCAAGACAGTTTCTACATACAACGGAGAATGTGCAAATATTAGAAATATATAAATATATATATATAAAATTAGATATATGCTTAGAACTGGAGAATTAAGAAAATGAACATATGTGTATGTGTGTGAAGACTTATGTATGTTATATACCTATATGATTTGGGAGCGTTCAGTACATATTAGTAATTATTATGTGGTTGAATGTTATTGTAGTACAGTCATATCTTTTTATTTAGTTATGTTGAATGCCATAATTAATACACCTAATTGGAAATATTTACCCCGAGTTAATAGCAGTTGAATTGACGTCTCCCAAATAAAATAGACCATTACTTTCATAATTCTGAGGTATAGTTTTTTTTTAAGCACCAAAAGGCCCAGAAAATACTTCATGTGACTCCTTGGAGGCTCTTTCAGGGATTTCCTGAAGAATTCTCCAGAACAGTTGTTACTTCAAACACTAGAATTTACCACTTTAGAATCTTTCAAGGCTTTGGACTTATTTCATAGGGGTCCACTTATCCTTAAATTCTACTCAGTTTAGAGTAGATTTGCAGCTCCAGAAATCACCACCACCCCAGGAGCTTAGTATACAGTCAGAATGAGTGTTGTGTACATTTGGGCAAGTGTACAAGAGCACTGTGGGGCCCATTTATCTATGTCTATGCCTTAATCTGTGTATGTGTAACAGTTAACAGTGGTTTAAGGAAGTGTATGATGCATAGTTGCTTACATCTCAGTGTATTGGTCTATGCATGAAGCTGTGGAGATGCGTGGGAACGTTCTGTGTAGAGGTGCCTGCAAGTGGGAAAGACGGCCGGCTGCCCAAGGTAGGGGGGATGATTGACAGCAGACAGCCCCGCCCCCTTCCCCTCCATTCCTTCCTCTCCTGGTGCATGGAACTATCTTTTGAGTGCGGCAAGTTGTAGCGAGCACCGCTGACCGTGTTTCCCTTTGAGTCACCTCTTATCTAGAAGCTGAGTTTAGTTTCTTCCGAAGTGAGCTACTTCGCCCCCTTACCCCATCCTCCTGAATAAGGAAACAGCCTCCAAGCATCAGCGGAGCCCGATGAACCGCGGCCGCGGAGCCGCTTAGCAGTCTCCCGGGACCCAGCTCCGGAGGAGCCGCAAGCATGCACCCTGGGTGAGCTGTTGCTGCCCCGAGTTCCCCTCCTCTTTCTTACTTTGGGCTACTTTGCCGGACCGGGACTATACTTATACTTATGTCATTGCAGAGAAAGTGGGGACAGGCAGCAAAAAGGAGTCTGGGGGTCTATGGACAGACGCAGGACCCCGCAGCCTAGAGAGCCCATGTTATTCACCCTCCCTCTCGTTTCAGGTTGTGGCTGCTCCTGGTTACGTTGTGCCTGACCGAGGAACTGGCAGGAGCGGTGAGTCTCTTCTCCCGACCCCTTTCCGTCCTCCTCCTTTGACCCTCTTCCCATCCCACCTCTTGTGTTTGTGTTAGGGGATGACAGAGGATTGCACCAGGAATCGGAGTTCACATCACTCCCATTTCTATTGGGAGTTAATGGGGTTCTTAGAGAGGAATAGCACAGTGTCAGGCTAACGCCTTTGGAACTCAGGCATCTTTCTGTCCCAAAACTTTGTAAGGGGTTATGAATATAGAACTAGAAGATACAAGAGGCACGGATTTCTGAGCCTCTTCTGGGACGACTTAAGATGACTGACATCTGATGCCTTTCTCTGCATCAGTCTCCAAGGCAAAAGAAATGTAAATTTCCCTGGTCTACAAGAACATGAATTGGCACACAAGTTTGAACGTGGAAGGAGAACATAAGTAGTGAGACTTGAAAGTGCCGCTAATGTTATAGAAGTTAAACTTAAGTATTTTCTTGTGAGTCCTTTGACAGTAAGTACCAAGTGACAACATCTGGAGTCTTTAACCCCCTGAAATGCACTGATACCTCTGCTGATGTTCAGTTTCTGCTTGATGTTTCCTTTTACTGGTTTTCTGTGTCATCAGAAAGTTAAAAGTTAAAGTGATTAGAACAGGAAAAAAAATTCTAAAAGTTAACATTTCATAGGCTGTTCAGACATTATCCATAGAATCAGCTAGGGAATGCAGGCAAAGAAATTCCTGTAGACATTTGGTCAAGAAAAGTTTAATGGATCCCAGAAAGTAGAGAGACCTCCAATGGAATTACTAGGATAAGTTACCAAAGGTGGAGTGTGACCTGAATAATCAGAGATGCTGCAGTTTTCCAGGCTTACTAGCAACTTATGCCGGCAGAAATAAAGTTAACTGTTGAGTTCAAATATGAAGTTGTTCAACTGTTGAGTACTATTTCACTGCTTTATTAAAAAAAAACTCTTAATAGTAGCCAAAGTCATGTATGTACTATATTTGTGTATCTGTATATGTGTGTATTTGTGTGTATGTGTGTGCATATGTATATATATAATATAGGTGACAGGTAAATATATATTCCAAATATTTACCTTGTAGGTTTTGACAATTTTCAACTGATTGGCTCTATTTTTAACACTTTAAATATTTAAAAATAGTATTTATAGAGCCATACTTAATTCAACCTAATAAAATTACCTAATACTTTTATGGGAAAATAATAGATTACTTTGTCTTGGTATATGACTTTAAGAAAATATCAGAATGAAGTGAAATGACTTCTATGAAAAGAAGATGATGCCAGAAAACTTGACTTTTAACATTTTGTGACCTCTTAACTCAGAATATCAGCTTTTATGTAAATAAATTCTTGACTTTGTAAGCAGGAGTATTAATCTAAGGTTCTACACACTTCCCGGTCTGATTCCTCTAGTATACAAGTTTAGTTCTGTGTTACTTTGAGGCTCAATACTACATTTATTGAAAATACCAGGTTTTGATTAGTTAACAATTTGTCCAGGAATCTTGCCACTTGTAAAAATGTCATGTTTGGGCAGAATCCCCTCCAGTAAAACCTTTATTTCCAACTCTGGCTGGTTGTATTCAGTGTACTTTCGGGAAGAGCATTGACAAACCATTCTGTATAGCTGGAGTCTTCCCAAACACTGCATCCTATCACTTGATATCCTAAAAATTCACTAGAGGATGTTGCCTTCATTTCATAGATGTACTGAAGCATGGCTCCAAAATCAAGAACTGCATTGGTGTGTAGATTTTAAACTCTGTCCCATTGTTTTACAATGTTACCTGCTATGTCAGTGTGACTGACCCTCGTAAGATTAAAATAAACCTTGAGATGCACTGACAATACTTTATTTTTTTGCCTTATTTAAGTTTATAATTGCTTCCTTCCCTTGTTGTTTCCTTCTGCATAGTATCTTTGACATTGTAAAGCTAATTTTTAATTTTTGGAAAAATGGCAAAGAGAAAGAGGAGAATATCAGGGTAAGTTCTCAGAAGGTGACTTTTCTGACGGGAGCTTTTTCCTTTGTACTCTTTGTACTGGATTCTCATCTATATTGGCTGCTTCTCATCTTTTACTCCCGATTCCAATTTATCCTCCAGCTTTGTAATGTTTTTGACTTGTCAGATGATTTTGAACATTTGAATTCTCTGTACCTTTTTGACTTATATTAATGAAAAATGATTTATAAAGAGATTGACAGGAACTATGTTGTGCTTCACTATGAGAAAGTCTCTTCACTGGGAGGGTTACATTGCCAATAATGGAATGTTGGTGAGCATTTAAGATAGGGTCATTTAGGTGCTTTTGAGTTGTTTCTTTGTCAAAGTTTATAAAGCAGTGCTTTTGAGGGGATGGAAAGCTAAATGTTAAAAGCCAGGATTAAATAATGAGTTTTCATTAAATTTCTTTTAATAGAGTACTTATTTTCATTCATGTGAAAATTTTCACAATTTATCTGAATGAGATACAGCCTAAAATTTCAGGATATCCATAATCATTTTTTGGTCATTAAGTGCCTAAGGCCCAGCACACAAAGATTCATTTAATGTAGCCTCTAACACTGTAGGAGTTTCCTTTCTCAGATAATGGTGGTCATTATGTTCCTTGAAGGATAGAATATTTAATGATGAATTATTATCTGTATCATGGTAGAGAAGAGACTAGAAAGATCCATATCTCACCATAGGCCAACACGGTTAGGAGTTAAAATATTTCCCAAATTAGTCAGGGCCCTTCTGTTTTCTTCCCACTTTGCCCCAGATCTGCTTTCACAAAAGACTCTAATACAACCAAGCATATTTAAAAGTCAGAGCCTGGTGGGAGAGTTATTTGAGTGGGGAAGAAGGGGCAAAGGGGAGAAAACATCTATTATCCCCTCTGCGTGGAACACAGGTAAAGTGCCTTTAACCACATTCCAGTCAAGGTCTGATTGAAATACAAACTTTTCTGAAAGTTGTAACTTGCTCAGATTGGTCCTTTCCAATGTGATTTTCAGTCATAATCACAGTCATCAGAGTATGAATGGGGTAAGATTTTTCAGAGATGGAGAAAATCCCTTCCTAATCTAAGGATCAAGAGAAGTATTTGTCTTGTTTGGGATGTCTCTAGGATTTCTTTCTTTTTTTTTTTTAACAACTCTTGTGATATAATTTACATACCACAAATTTGCCCATTTTATGTATACAATTCAGTGATTTTTTTAGTAAATTTACCCAGTTGTACAACCATCACTATATCCAGGTTTAGAACATTTTCATCACCCCAATAAGATCCTTCATATCCGCTTAGTTAATTCCTATTCCCACCCCCAGCCCTAGGCAAGCATGAATCTACTTTTCTATCTCTACAGATTTGTCTTTTCTAGACATTTCATATAAATAGAAGTATATAATGTATAATCTTTTATGTTTAGCATCTTTCACTGAGCATAGTATTTTTGAAGGTCATTCATATTGTAGCATGTAGCAGTACTTTACTCTTTTATTTTTAGTACTGGTGTTGGTATTTAGCATTGGTATTCCATTATGGATATACCCCATTTTGTTTATGCATTCACCAGTTAATGGACATTTGGGCTCTTTCCACTTTTGGCTTTTATAAACAATGCTCCTATGAACATTAACATACAGATCTTTTTGTGGACATAAATTTTATTTCTCTTGACTAGATAAATTTACTGAGTTGTATGAAAACTTTATATTTAACCTTTTAAGAAACTGCAAAACTGTTCTCCAGAGTAGCTGTACCACCTCACATTCCCATCAGCAGTGTAGGAAAATTCCTGTTTCACTACATCTTTGTCAACACTTGTTATTGTCTGTCACTTTCATTATAACCATCCTGACGGATGTCGAGTGGTGTCCCATTGTGCTTTTAATTTGTGTTTTCCTAATGATTAACCATGTTAAACATCTCTTCAAGTGCTTGTTGGCCATTTGTTTATCTTTTTTGGAGAAATGTCTAGCCAAATCTTTTGCCCATTTAAAAATTGGATTGTCCTCTTACTGTTGCATTGTAAGAGTTCTTAGTGTATTCTAGATACGAGTTTTTTTTTTACCATATATACAATTCACAAATATTTTCTCCCAGACCATGGCTTATCTTTTCATTTTCTTAATATGAATTATTAAAGTAGTCTTTTGCTTTACCTACTAGCAAATATCCAATATCGGCTAGCTATGACTAATTGCGATATATAACATACATATGTGTGTATGTATGGACATAGAATATCTATCTTGGGATGACTAGGGATACTGATATATATGTATGAGTACCTCATCAAGTGAACCATCAAATAACTACATATATAAGTAACACAATAGATGATAATGTAGTTACACTATGGACAGGTCAAAAGAAACATTTTAATGTAGTAAAAAGAGGAAATAGATACTGTTTAATGTGTTACTAAAGAAGAAGATAGATATATTACTATATCACAAATTTGTTTTATTATATATATTGATGATTGTATTTCAATATAATTGGTTTCTATTGTGATCTCATGTATTTTATTGAATATGTTTAAAAATAGTATTCTGAAAAAGAGTCCATAGGCTTCACCAGACTGCCAAAGTAATCTATGACATTGAAAAAGAACCCTCTAGTTATGCAATTGGCTTTTACAGTAAACAAATTGTCACCATCTAACGCTTCTTCAGGTGTTAGGGCATTTGTATTGACTACAAGTGCCAACAGTCTTCTAGATTTTAGGCATAGTATGGAGTCTCCAGTAAACATGCCCCGATTTTCTGTAAGATCATAGATAGTCAAGGCAGATCACAGGAGCAAAGTATGCTGTTCCCCTAATTACTTCATTAATATAATAATGAAACAAATAGATTGACTTTAATTATCAATATACATTGGTTTTTGCTTGCCTCAATTATAAGCATAATTCCATAATTTCACTAACATGTTTGGAATATAGATTTGCCCTATCTTGTGCAGATGATAAGACATACACACATATAGAAAAACATTAGGAAAGCACCATGCTGTATTAAATTACCAAGTCCTTTTAAGCTGACTAAATGTCCTAATGAAGCAGATCGTAAGGCTCTAACTTGTTTTAAAGTCTAACTAAATATAAATAGAAGACGTGAGAAGCATGCCCAAGGGGAAAAAGTGATGGAAAATTAGCTAAGAACAATTATCCACTCTCTTACCATCTGGAATTTATCCCTCTTCTAGGGTTTTTTTTCCCTCTACAAACAATATTGAAGTCTCCACCATTATGAAAACAAATAAAATTTTAAAAACCATGGCTTCATTTTCCTCTGTAACTCTAACCACCTCAATCACATTACGACCAAATTCCTGGTCATTGTCTACTCTTCTTCAACAACCATTTACCCTTTAGCCTATTACAGTCTAGACTGAAGCTATTCCACCAAAATTGCCCTCTTTCAAGTTACTAAGGGATACCTAATGCCAAGCCCAGTGGTTTCATTGCAATCCCCATTCTATCTGACATCTTTACAGTAGTGTTTGGCATTTTCCAATCATTCTGAAAAATGATCTCATTGTTTCTCTTTACACTTCTCTGATATTTTAATTTCATTCATTCAAAATTTATTCATTGAGCAACCACTGTATTCTAAATAATATGCCTGGTTCTGGTGACACGGTGGTGAACAAGTCAGGCATGATCTTTGCTTTCATGGAACTTACCATCTTCATCACTCACTGGTCATAAAATGGTGGTTTTGCTCTGCATTTTATGTTTTGCCTTCTTCTTGCCTCAACAATTTTAACTATGCCTCCCATACATTGATGACTATCAAATTTATATTCCCAGCCCAGATGTCTCTTTTTAGCTCCAAACCTTTATTTCCAATTACCTACTAATCCCTTGCATTTTATCTCAATTAGTTGATACCTACAAAGCATTTAAAATGGTGCCTAGAGCTTAGTATAAGCACTCAACCAGTGCCAACTATTGTGTTGTATTGCCCCAAAACACAGTGTATCCAAACATGAAAATATTTTCTAGTCCTTCCCATGACACTCCAACATGCTATCATTTTTATCATTATTAAAGTCATCACCATCCACTCAGTCTCAAGCAAGAAACTATAGAATCAGACACCCACTCTCATAATCTCCATCTTCACCAACTTCCATTAGTTTTACCAAAAATCTGCAGAATCTAGTTTTCTACTCATATTCTCACGGTTCCAAATATCATCATCATATATAAATAATCTCTTAACAGTTTTCCTACCTCCTGACTCCATTCTAATCTCTACACTGCCACCAGAGTTATTTTACTAACAACAAATCTAATTATATTATCACCTGATTTAAAAGTTTTGTTGGTTTCTTGTTTCTTCCAGGATTAAAATACATACTATTTGGCCTAAGACATGGAAGGGCCTTCAATATCTGGCCCTGGCTACCATTCCAGCCTCATGTCTGAGTGTGTTTTTCCTGCCACCTCTCCCTCTCAAATTCAAAGTGTATATTACACTTCCTTCAGACTGAATGTCTCTCCATTCCCAAACCACTTTATGTTCTTTCACATTTATTTGCATATGCCATCCCCTCTATCTGGGATGTCTTTCTCCACCATTTATACCTTTTCTACCTAGTAAACTCCTACTCAATCTTTAATACCCAGATAAAATGTCATTTCTTCTATGAAGCTGCCCCAGACCTCTTTGGAAAGAATTTACTCTTTCTCTTTGGGCCCTCTTTGGGCCCCCTTTGGTGGCACCTACCACACAGTTTTGAAATTCCTCTGCTTATATGTCATGTTGCCCTCTTCAAACTTATACTTACAATGTCCAGGATACCGCCAAACACATATAGTAGGTGATTGATAGTTGACGTTCAAGTGAGTAAACAGATCTACTCCTAATGGCCTGTAGCAACTGCCTTTTCCTTATCTGTCTTAAGAATTACAAATGTTATTTCTAATAACAATGGCTTTGATGGAAAAAATAACAAACTCGTTCAATGGTATAATGTTTAAGAAAATGAACTCTGGAATCAGACTTACGTTTGAGTGCTGCCTCAGCCCTCTTTGTGACTTAGGATGAGTTATTTTTCCTTTGTGAGTCTCACTTTTCTCATCAGTAAAAAAGGGATAATGACATCTTCCTTCTGAAAGTGTTGGGTGATTAGAAGAGATAAAGTGTGTGCAGTTACCATTCACAAGGTAGTTGCTAAGTCCCCACTCTATCCCCCAACAAGTATTCTCTATTTCTTTTAATGTGGAGGGAAAATTAAAAAGTATTTCCCAATTTTGACAAGAGATATATAAGATGGGAAAAGGGGAGGTGTCAGAGAAGACTCTCATTTTGTAGATTGTATGTCTGGAAGAATAGTCATGTTTCTCAGTTGTCCCCCTTGTCTCTTTTTCCCTTTTCTACGGCTTTAATAATGACATATAATTACTAGAGCTTTAAATTTACAAAGCACTTTCTCAACATTATTTTATTAGCTGCTCAAGACTACCCTGTAAAATATATGGGGCAACTCTTCTCAGCTCAGAGAGATTAGCTGATTTATCCAAGACCACTAAACCAGCCAATGGCAGAATTTGGGTTAAACCCACCATACTGTGCTGTCTCTAATTCAGGCATTTTATCATCTCTTATCTGAACTCCTACAACAGACATAACCGTTCTTCTGGTTTCAGTCTTCCCCTGCCTCCCACCCCCTCTCCTGATATCCGTCCTCTCTGCAAGCAAAGGGCCTATTCTAAACCACAAATATGATCATGCCACTCCACGCTCCCTGTACCCATCATCATCTGGCCCTGCCTACCCATCCAACCCCGTCTCCTGTTACTGTTCTCATACCAGCATTTGGACCCACAGTATGCTTTTGGTGTTGGCTCGATGTGCCATGCAGAGTCACTCCTACTTCTCCTGCTGTTTGAAACACCTTTCTTTTCTCATCCCCTGCATTCCTCCTATCTCTGCAGATGGACATATAATTCTTCCCGTAAGGCCCACTTAATATTTTTCTGAAGTCTCCCCTTCATTCTGTCCTTTTGTCTCTCCATCTATTTTTCCTTCTTTCCTTCCTTTAATGAATATTTATTTAGTGCCTTCTATGTGCCAAGCCCCTGTTGTTTGAAGGACCATGGCAAGTACTAAGCCAATGTGGCTGGAGCATGGGGAGTGTGAAGTGGAGGGTGGGAGGCAGAGCACTGTGGGAGATGAGGCAGGAGGAAAAGGAAAGGGCCACACCTGCCCTGCACTTTTATTCGCTTCCTGACTCCTTAGAGCATTTACCTAATGCCTGTGCTAAAGTGTATTTCTCCAGGTGGAGTGTGATGGGCATCCTAGTTATTTCTGGCTATCTACTCTGCCCGGCACTGGCAAACCCTTTATGCATGGAAGGCTCACTCCTGTGGCCCACAGCCACCCCTTCTGGATTTATAAAATTTAGACAAGCCATGAAGTATGTATCTTTTCTCACATGGTTCCATGTTTTAAGTCTGGAGGTCTGTTTCCTGATTTTTTTTTCCCTTAATGGATTATAGTGCAGTTAAAAAATAAAGAGCTCCATATTTGGAACCAAATGTTCCTAGGTTCAAATACAGCCTCCGTCATTAATTATAGCCTTAGTTATTAAATCACTAAATATATTATTAGCTATAAAATTATTACTATTGTTGTTATGTCACTCACTGTGATTGTCTCTGTACAAAAATATGGGTTATGAGCCCATCTAGGGAATATTTTACAGAGAATTGCTTAATTATGTGTTGAATTTGTATTTCAAGCTTCCTAAAGAGAGGAAAGGAGTTAGAATTGTTATGCTTGTTCCAGTTTCCCCAAAGCCTCTTCTACTTCTGCTGCCTTAGGTTTGTTACCTCCTGTGGAAGCCAGGGTCCCAATGAAAGATTATGTCTGAAGACACCTCTTCAGGCATCTTTGAAATCCCGGTTCCCCTTAGTCTAACTACAATAGGGCTAGTTTGCCGCTATCTCTCCTTGCTTTTACTGAGGGGGAGTTGGTACTCTTCAGTGGAAAATTCCCTGGCCCTAAAGCTCTGTAACAGCATTTACCTCGGAGAGACCAGGCTTTCCCAGAAACGTCTAAGACTTCTGGCCAAGAGGCTGAATTAGTCCTTTGGGAGACAGATTTTCTCTGACGGAGGGAATGAACATTAAGTGGAATTTCTCCTTTGCTCTGTAAAGCTTTGAGTGACCATTTTTCCTCACCCAGAGGGAAGAGGGTTGGCAGAGAAAATCTAAAATGCCTAGAATCTCTAAATTCTGTTTGTGAGCGTAGCAGATCCCTTGAAGATGAGGATCAACTGTGGATTTGTAAGATTTATGTGACCTTGCCTTGGTGATAAGATTAAGTTGCATAGATACTTACCAGCACCTAGAATGCAACTGGATGTTGAGAGCATGCGCATAGATAACAATATTGGTGCTGGTGTTGATAATGATGAAGAAGAAGAAAAAGAATTATTAGAGCACTTTTCAAAATTCATAGCAGTAGACCCTTTCCCCACCTGAAACAAAATATCATATGACCACTATAAAAACCAAACCAAAGTACTAATAAGTCAACATTTTTAACATTTATTTATTTGCAAACTGATTGAGAAGGAAGAGACTAAAAAGAACCATGAAATCTGAAATTGACAGCTATGGTAGTCATAGTCTCCAGTTTATTTCTGTGCAGAGAAAATTCTGATGTACTCAAATAAGTAGTGTTTTTTTTTTATTAATAGTTTGTCTTGTCATCTCAGGATACTCCTCAGTTAAACAGACATAGCAAGAAAATCCCTCTTTCCAGGTCTACATACACTACTCTCCCTCTCTTCTCACTTGCATTCTCTTTCTTTCTCACATGCACACATAAATACACATTGTTACCTTGGCAGCACACATTAGCATAATCAGTGATGGTTTCTGATGTGCTCATGTTTGGTATGTAAACCATCTGAATGGTTCATGTGGTGGTTTAAAATAGCTTAAAATATGTTTTTAAATGAAACTAAAATCAGATGTTTTGAAACTGTGGAGATACTTCCACTATTTAAAAACACCAGATTATGTGATAATCCAACATTAAACTTCATAGGACATAATGAAGTGTAATAGAAGGTGAAAGAAGGAAAAAAGAAGGAAGAAGTAAGGATAGAAAAAAGGAAGAGGTCAGTATGGATTGTAGTTAGAGAAATCTTCAAGAAGTAGAATTTGTGCTGGGCCTTAACGGACTAGTGGAAAATGAGTGATAAATGCAGAGACTGCATATCCTAGATTTTCCAGGACATCCTTGATTTCAACTTTTCTTATCTAGATCTCTATAAATATACTTGTATTTGTCAGGACAGATGATTTATCTTTGATTTAAAAATGTAGTCTGAGGAAACCATAAACAAAACGAAAAGACAACCTACGGACTGGGAGAAAATATTTGCAAATGATGCGACTGACAAGGACTTAATTTTCCAGAATATACAAACAGCTCATACAACTCAATAATAAAAAAGCAAACAACCCAATCAAAAATGCACAGAAGGCCTAAGTAGACATTTCTCCAAGGAAGACATACATATGGCCAACAGGCACATGAAAAGATGCTCAGTATCACTAATTACCAGAGAAATGCAAGTCAAAACTACGATGAGGTATCACCTCACACCAGTCAGAATGGCCATCATTAAAAAGTCCATAGAGTGGAGGTATAGCTCAGTGGTAATGAGCGTGCTTAGCATGTGTGACGTCATGGGTTCAATCCCCAGTACCTCCATTAAAATAAAAATAAATAGATAAACAAACAAACACCTAATTACCCCCCCCCCCAAAAAAAACACACAAGAAAAATGCCCATAAGCAATAAATACTGCAGAGGGTGTGGAGAAAAGGGAACCCTCGTACACTGTTAGTGGGAATGTAAACTGGTACAGCCACTATGGAAAACAGTATGGAGATTCCTTAAAAAACTAAAAATAGACTTACCATATGATCCACCAATCCCACTCCTGGGTATATGTCTAGAGGAAACTCTAATTCAAAAAAATACATATATCCCAATGTTCATAGCAGCACTATTTACGGTAGTCAAGACATGGAAGCAACCTAAATGTCCACTGACACAGGATTGGATAAAGAAGATGTGTATACAGATACAATAGGATACTACTCAGCCATAAAAAAGAATAAAATAATGCCATTTGCAGCAACATGGATGGACATGGAGATTGTCATATTAAGTGAAGTAGGTCAGACAGAAAGACAAATATCATATGATATCACTTATATGTGGAATCTAAAAAATAATACAAATGAACTTATTTACAAAACAGTAATAGACTCACGGACATAGAAAACAAACCTATGGTTACCAAAGGGGAAAGTGGGGAGGGATACATTAAGAGTTTAAGGATTATCAGATACAAACTACTATATATAAAATAGATAAAAACAAGGTCTTACTGTATAGCACAGGAAACTATATTCAATACCTTGTAATAGCCTATAATGAAAAAGAATATGTAAAAGAATATATTGTATATATATGTATAACTGAATCACTATGGTGTACACCAGAAACTAACACAACGTTTTAAATCAACTGTACTTCAGTTTTTAAAAATGTAGTCCTATTAAATATCAGAGAGAGAAGCTGACCAGAGCAGAAGCAGAAGCATGGAGGCAGTATCAGTGTGCAGTGTGTCTGAGGAAATTAGAAAAAGGCACATTTTCCAAAAAAAAAAAGAAAGAAAGAAAGAAAGAAAATGGAACATTTTCCTCTAGGCAGTCAGAGCTCCCTGCCAAGCCTCACTCCTTGGTAAGCAGCAAGCAGTCTGGATTTCAGCTCCCACTTGCCACCTCAGTCAAGTTTCCTTTTGCAGTGAACCCTGTGAACAGTCTTACACTACAGTCCTAGCAAGAATGAATGTGATCGAATAGAGGGTAGTGAGGAGAGCTACCTGGCTAAAGCACAGGAGTAGAGGGAATGACTGTGGACAGCTGGAGCAGGGTTAGGTTATGGAGGTCTTAAAAGCCAGGCAGAGAAGAGTTTGGCTCTAAAATGCTGTACTATTTGAGGGAAATACTGACGTGATCAGGGTCGTCTTTTGCCCACTCTTCTCATGTCAGACAATTGCCCATATGTATAACTCCCTGTATGCTCTATCTCCAACATGAATACACATGCCAAGGGTCTGCTCTGTTTATTTTTATTTCTTTTTTTTATTTTTATTATAAAGATGAACACTCTAGCTTTAATCACAGTCTTTGTCTTTACTTTCTTCCCTTCTATATATTATTCTAAATCAGTGCTTTTATCCTTCCCTTGCTCAAGAAGTTGTAATATCACCCAGATGCCTGCTCCATTAAAATATTGTATTTCTCCCACCCACCCACCCTCCAAAATCTCTACCTATGGGACTGCTGGAAAAATTGAAGCCACGATGGTCAAGTTGCAAGAGATCTGTAGCTTTCTCTGGTTCAATGTCCAGCACCTGTTTTGAGCCCTCAGCCTGATCTCTCCCATCTTGAGGCCCCACTTAAGGGTCCCACTCTCCCTAACGGCTGTGATAGCCAAAGGTGCTGAGAGACATGGCTGCTCCTTTGTCCACTGACTCCCAGTTTATATTTTCCCTGTCAGACTGTAAGTCAGGGAGGAAAAGAGCGTTCTGACATAAAACATTGTACTTTAGAGCCAAATTGACAGCAGTTCCTTACCCTATTTTGAAGGCTCTCTCTATGCATTTCTGTGTGGACTTTCCTCTGTAAGATTGATATGCCCCTGTGCATACCTGTGAGAGGATATGTTTGTGTGAGAATTTTTGTTTGTCAATTTTTTTTTCTTTTCAGTGGTGTGTCTTTTACTGTCTTTTTTGAAAATTTTGAAACCATCTCAAAATTACAGAGTATTTTCAAGTATGTTACAAATTTTTTTTCTTTAACAATTTGAGAGTCAGTTGCCAATCTCATCCCACATCACTCCCAAATACTTTAGTGTGCATTTCCTACAGAGAAAGTCTGTTACATAATCATTTTTCTCTTTAAAAATTATTATGAAATATTTTCAGCAATGGGAGTGTTTGATATATATATAATTTATAAAATAATATAATGAACGTATATAATAATGTAATAAACATAATATAATGAATATATGAGCATCACCCAACTTAGGAAATAAAATTCTGTTGAAACCACCTGTGTGTCACTCTCAGCCTCCCCTCAACCATCTTGAAATTGGTATATCTCCTTCATTCCTAAGGTGGAGTTTCCAAATGGGTTTCAGGTGGGTCTAGAAGTACCCTAAATTGTATGTAAAATTAGATATGCATGTGTACTTTTCTGGGGAACAGGTCCATAGCTTTGATGAGATTTATGTGCATAAAAGCAAGTTGCGTGTAAAGTACCAGATTTCATGAAAAAATAGTCTACAGTTAGCACATATCCCTTTCTGCCACTCATTTATTGCTTAGCTCTTTGTATTTTGGCTTTCTCCCCAACCAATTCACTGAGATTAATTTATTAAAAGTCACTTCCTCATCACCAAATTCAGCTGCTGCTTCTCGGTCCTTATCCTCTTTGAACTACCAGTAGCATCTTACCCTTGACTCACTTCTCCTTCTAGACTCTTTCCCTCGCCTTGGCTTCTGCACTCTCTTGACATTCTTCAACCTCCTCATTTGAAAAAATATAATACCTCCCTCATATGGTGATGAGGGGTAGCTATAATGTTCATAAAGTGCCTGATTGTTGCATGTGCTCAACAAATTGTAGCTATTATTGGCAGTTAATTTTCATGTATCTGTGTTGCATCTCATCATCCCCCAGCCCCCTATTTAAAGTGTTGTGAATGGACAGAGGTCATGCCAGGAAGACAGCCTGCAGTTACTGCAGCCTCAGCTTCCTGCAGTGCTACTCATTAGCCCAGTAGTAGCCTTATACCTATTAACATTTCCTGTTAGGGCAGAATTAGTGATCCTGAGTCTTTAGGAGAAAATAATTTAGGAGAAGTTGAGTTAGACTTAAATTACATAGGGATATATTTTTAAATTTCACTCCCCAAAGTTTGTAACACTACTCTCAGCCTGGTCACCTTTAAGAACTGCAGATGGTGAAAAGGTAATTCTCCTTTCCTTGTTTGTTTAGCTTTTTGCCCACTCTGCTACTAAATAGACTGACAAATGTAGGTGCCAACTCTATTACGAAGGATACCTGCTGGCTTCAAACTGGCCTACGGCCAGTTATCCTGGACAGGCCATTGAAGAGCCTTATGACTTTCAGTCACTATTTACTTGGAACAGAATGAGAGGAAGGATTTATATCAAGTTACCAGTCCCCTGAGTCTGCCCTGTCCTGAGCTGTCCTCTTTATTTTTCACATCCTCTATTAGCTGCCAGTAACAGTGACATACTTTTGTTCATATGCATAATAGAAGCTTGTAGTATTTGAGGGCCAAGCCTCTGAAAGGCACCAAAGCTCTTACCCAGGTTTGTCAGCTGCAAGAAAAGCAGCCAAGTTATCTTTGCCCTCTGTTAGGTAGAATGCTTGACCTCATAACTGCCGTCCTTTGCTCATAATCGGATAGGTTACACTGCTATAACAAACGACTCCTGGCATCTCAGTGGCTTAAAATAAAAAATGTTTATTTTTTGTTTACATTGCATGTTCATCATGGATTATCTCAGGGACATTATGGGGTCCTCAATCTAGGACTATCTGGAACACTACTATGTTGTGGCAGAGGGAAAGAGTTCTGGAGGTCTCACACTGTACTACCAAAAAATCTTATTTTCTGTATGTGACACAGGTCACTTGTTTCATATACCATTGGTCAGCCTTGATCAGACACAAGTCGGAGGCCAGTATAATCCTACCATGTGCCCTGAAGGTGGAGAGCTAGAAATATTCAGTCACACTGTTACTTAATGTTCCCTGTGAAAAGATATCCTTGGTCTCTCTAGTCCTATCCCTTTCTCTGGGACATCTTGCTAAGTCACTTCCCTTCAGTTTTGCTCATTCTTGTTTACTTTCTTCTGAAAAAATTGAGCTACTTCATATTAGTTTGGTAATTATTGTGCCTTCCAAGTAATTATTGTACCAATAATTTTTTGGTAATTATTATGTGTAGGATGTGTTGTTCAGTGCAAGGGTTTTTGCCACCTTGATTTGAATTTCTTCTTCTTCTTTGGTGTTCCCGCAGTTGTATGCTGCTGATATACAGAGGTATTAGCTTGTAATAGTTTTGTTTCAATAAAATAATCTCTCTTGGACTCTTCCTCACCTCCTTCTGTTTACAGTTATACCACAATAGCTATAATTCTGTGATCCTCTGGCCATAAAAGTGGGATTAAATGACTTGCCCAAAGGTGTGTAGTTAGTTGGTATTAGAGGAGCCTGAACTAGAACTCAGGTTTTCTGACTCAGAGTCTTGTTTTCTTCTTATTACACCAGGCCCTATTATAAAGAAAGTTGTATAACTGGCAGCTCTGTAATTTACTACCAGAGATGACTAGTAAAAACAGAATCTAGTCTTTAATCTTCAACAGAAGGAATTTTCCATTTAAATATCTCCTTTTGAGTATTTCAACAAATTCCATGTCATAAAATCAGATTCCTGGGATTCCAATGCCAACAAATTTGTGTTCTTTCTTGAAGCAAACAAACAACTGACCCTGAATGGGTCAATGACATGATCCTGACTATCTGTAAGACTCAAACAACAAAGGACTTTCACCTTTTCTCAGTCTAGAATAAGACATGGTATGCATTGTATTATTGCGGGCTTGTTTCTCACTAGTATTTAGAATGTGAGACAACGTTCAAGGCTTAAATTTAAAAAGAGTATCAAGAGCCTAGTGAAAGTATTTCTATCCAAGCTATGTCAACTGTCTCAATTTGGAGTTCGTTTTTGTGTGAACTGCTGTGGGCTCTTCTCAGGTGTAGTTAACTATAAAGCTCTTCAATGGGGCTTCTTTAAAAAAATTTTTTTTAGTTGAAGTATAGTCAGTTTACAATGTTGTGCCAATTTCTGGTGTACAGCATCATGTTTCAGTCATACATATACATATATGTGTTCCTTTTCATATTCTTTTTCATTATAGGTTACTACAAGATATTGAGTATAGTTCCCTGTGTGATACAGAAGAAACTTGCTATTTATCTATTTTATATATACTAGTCAGTATCTGCAAATCTCGAACTCCCAATTTACCCCTTCCCACCTCCTTTCCCCACTGGTAACCATAAGTTTATTCTCTATGTCTGTGAGTGTTTCTGTTTTGTAAGTAAGTTCATTTGTATCTTTCTTTTTTTTTTTTAGATTCTACATATAAGTGACATCATATGGTATTTTTCTTTTTCTTTCTGGCTTACTTCACTTAGAATGACGATCTCCAAATCTTCAATGGTGCTTCTTGTGTTAACCAAATTTACTATTGATAATGGCTTAAGAAAGGCTCTAGCCAATGAAAAATCACTAAAAATCATAGACAGTAAAGGAGGCATCTCTAATACAAAAACAAGTCTTAACACACAGGCATAGAATTCTTTTTTTTAACGTTTTTTATTGAGTTATAATCATTTTGCAATGTTGTGCAGGCACAGAATTATTGTTAAAATATCAACCGAGTATGACATGGGTGGTCCAGAGTACAAGTGGGTAACACAAACCTCTGCCCAGGCTTCATAGAGGACTACACCATTGAGTTTTTCTATACATTCAATAATATAAATTGTAGGTTAGAAAGAAGGAACCTTTTTGAAGAATGCCACATAGAACCCATTAGGACAATATTCTGGATTGTTCCAATACTTTGTTTTCTGGCATCAGGTGATCTTGATTACCCTTCTGACACTAAAACCCAGCATTATTGCCATATCTAGAAGCACAAGGCTAGATATCTGAGGACACTGGCCATTAGTGCAAAGTCAAAGCCAATTTCACTTATGTTATATCTGTGGTGATAGAATATCTCCCATAATATCTTCTCACAGAGTTCTTTGCCATAGTCATTTAGCTACCAGAGCAATGTTTCTCCTCATGGAAAATTTAAGACATGAACAAAGCAGAGGGAACAGTATCATAGGACCCCACGTTCCTATCTCCCAGCTTCAACAATTATCAAATTGTGGCCAACCTGCTATGACATCTTTATGAGGATTATCATAATCATTTGCATTTCATGGGCAATGAACTGCTTTTTAATTGCCTTTCCAGTTTTTGTGGCAACTGTAAGTATAAATATTAGGCTTTTACCTAAAGAGAGAGAATTTATTCATGTCACTGGAAAATAGTATTCAAAATGTTCATGGCCCTAGAATAGCTCAACTACAGATGTTATCAAGCAATTTCCCAAGAAATTCTTAGTCAAGGGAACCAACATCCTTCTGTTAGGATCTATCCATTATATCAAATCACTTAAAAGCTGGTAAAGTACCACTGCTTCTCATATTGTGGTCTATGAACCTTTGGGTATGAGCAAATGTATTCTCGGGGATCTACAAGTTCTTAAGATTAAGAAACATTCTTCCAATATCAACCCGGTAATCATCCTTCTGACTGTTCACTCTTGTACTCATGCTGAATTCTTTTACCAGTACTTATCTTTTAAAATGTCAATGCGTTATCCGAAGGCATTTTTATAAATTAAGATTTCATTTTCTTATGTCAATGTTTCTCAAATAGATCCATAAATCCGTTCTAGAGTTCCTAGGAGTTCTGAAAGATGAGACATACCACTCCAAGGGAAAAATATAGGAAAGTCTGAGAGTTTTAGCAAATAAGTTGCCATTGGAAAAATACGTAAGTCCTGAGGGTTACACGAATTGTGCCCTCAGTGAATAGAATGTGGACATTTTGGTGGAATAGAAAGCTTTCTGAAGAACATAAAGTTGAACAGTTAGTAGTGGAAAATAACATTATAAAGGTATACTGGAACTGGATTATTTAAGTTAAAACATAATATCTTACTGTAAGGTTAAGGAATCTGCACTTTTCTATTTTCTGTCAATGTGATACTGTTTTATGTGAGGTTGGGAATTTTGCTTTCTGTAAATATGGGTTCTGTAAACTTGGGAAGCTCAGTTGGAGAATATTTTGGAAGTCATTTGCTACTCTGCCTGTCTCCAAATCTAGGTAGGATTCTATACTGGATTTTAATACTATATAAGTAAAACAATATTCTCTGTATGTTCATTCCATTAATAAGCATTGAAATTGAAAACAATGAAGGTTTTATTTTAATATATTATATTTTAATATTATACCTATGTTATGTGGAAAAATAATCTGCTAGGGGGAGGACTCCCCTCTGCTGAAATACTGGTTACTTAGTGGAGGAGTCTAAGCAGGCTTTGGGATGAAAAACTTCCTAGTGCTTTCATTTCTCACTGCAGAGCTCTGAAAGCCAGACCATAGCTTAAACTATTGTATTAAATTAATGCATGCTACTACTAATAATACAATAACAGTAGCAAAAAAAGGTAATAATACCATGTGCCAGTCCTTGTACTAAGAATCTTATTTACATTTTTATTTCATCCTCACAAGAACCCAAGACAGTAGGGTGCTAGGACCTTCCTTCCTTGTTTGCTTGGGGTGCTGTTGATATCAGGTAGTGTACTTTGGTGGAAGTCCCTAGACCTCTTCTGTTTATATTTCATATGTACAGTTTCTCCATCTTGTAGCGGATTGTGTCGACAGAAAAAAATGCACAACCTTAAAGCTGAGAATTATGTTTCATTTGGCGGAATTTCTGAGGACCCAAGCCCGAAAACAGACAGCCTTTTAAATAACTCTCAGGGTCTGCTCCAAAGAGGTAAGGGAGGACCCAAGGTGCAGAGGAGTTTTGCAACAAAAACCAGATAGTTGAACATCAGAATAGTGCTGTTGATGAAAGAAAACCAGACATCTCAAGTTAATGAATTTAGTGCTTTTCTAGGTATGGGAAGAGACAAGAGTCTGAGCTCATTGAATACTTTCTTTTGATATGCACCTTACCTATCTAGGGCCTGTATCCTGTTCTTTCCCATCCTGAGTCCCCTCGGGCCGTACCACTGGGAGTGGCTGCAGTGGCTGAGAGCTTGGCAGCAGGCAGTCCCTTTGTCTCCATTCTGAGTTCCCTCAGGGCTCACCTTCATGCCAGTGGTAGTGGCTGATGGCTTGATGGCCTCCACATCCTTTGTTTGCTGATATGGCAGGCAGTTGCTATTGCTATAACACTTACTCTCATATCCCAGGATGAGTATTTCATCAGCATCTAATATTTGCATGCAATTAACAAAACCTCTTTTATGTGTACTATCTCACTTGATCCTAGCAGGAACACTAAGAAATAGGAAAGGAAAATATTATAGAGTATTATACTCATTTGGGATGAAAAAATGGAGGCTCAGATACTTCTTACTTGCTCAAGGTACAAAACGTCTTCAAATCACCTTCAGCAGAGGTGCTACTGTTATATTCAATCTTGACTCCTCTTGAACTGTTGAAAGTATATTCATCTTCATCTTTTTTCTTTTTTCTGCTTAAGAGGGAGACAAACTAATCTTTATCTATTATATTTTTCACCTAACATGATGTCAGGCATACAACAGGCACTTAATAAATGCCTCTTGACTTGGAATGTTAGTTTTATATTTAAATGGAGGAAATAAAATAAAAATTAAGAAAATAAAATAAATTTTAGATAGGTCTTGCCATTTGTATGTGGCTGTTCATTAAGTTATCTTAGTCTTTTGAACTTTCCTAGGAACTTCCTGCTACAGAAGGGCTCCAAATGTTTTACCAGCCATTTATCACATACTGTCTAAAATTAGACTATTATACATCCATTCTTTTGGCCACTGATACTCCTAGATGTTATCCTTCAGTACATGTATCACTAGAAAGTACAAGTCATTTACATATTAGTGCGAAATATTTTTTTTAATCTTTGCTGAGGGTTTGGCCAGGGTGGTTTTGAAAGAGGCAAAGATCATTTGGGAGCATGGATTACTCCTAGGGAGAATTTTGAAGGAGTGTACTAATAAATTATTTATTATCTACTATCACAACAATGACTAGCACTTGTTAAGAATAACTATGTGCCAGACTCTGTGCTTTCATTACTGTTATTATCCCTTTTTACAAGTGAGATACCTCAGACTCCGACAAGTCAGCTAACTTACCTAGGGTCACAAGGCAAGCAAGTGACAGAACTGGGATTTAAATCAAGGCCTGACTAAACCCAAATCTCCAGTTCTTACCCATTGCCCTGCACTGCCTAACCAGTGGGAGTAAGGAAAGGAAGGGAAGAAACATGAAAAAGACTGTATAAATGGTTGCTAGGAAGATACCCAAGCCAAACATTTACTTACATCACAGTGGAGACTACAAAACTGTGAGATCAAGTCCTGTGAACAGGTGTTTTGGCCCGGATTCCCTCTAGGGACTCACTTCCCTTTCATTCAGCATTACTGGCTACTTTGCCTTTACTCAGTGCTTATTTGCTTACTCTCTTTGTTCTTCATTGTTGTTTCTCAAGTGGAGCCTGATCAATATAGTCATATTTTTATATAAATCTTATCTCCAATGTGCAGCTCAAAATGTGTTACTTCTGAATTCTGGTCATGCAAGGCTACTAGGAACAATGAATAATATGCAACGAGAGTTGCTTTATGGAAAGGTTAATCATTCTTCCAGAGTGAACTTTAAACAACTCGTTCTAACAGGCTGGGATGATAAATAATAATAATGACATTACCTTTACACTTGTGTTTAGGGTTTTCATATGTTATCTGAGTTGAGCTATTCACCAGTAACTATGAGATAGGTAGGAATTATTATACCCGTTTTGTAGATGTAAGGGATTCAAGCTAACTGATTTTAAGTGGTCACCTGGCCCATAAGTAGAAAAGTCATTTACAGAGTCACAACCTGAATTCTGTGCTCTTCCAACAGTCCCACATTATTTGCATTTCTTTTCATCCTGTGGCTTGATAATATCCCATCTTGTGAAGAGATCTAATTAACTGCAAGCCTCTTCTGTGAACCAAATAAATGGTATAGACATTAAGTCCTAGAGTAGTCAGTTGGGGTGGTTAAGAGGAGACCCATTTGGGAAGAGAATAATCAGGAAAGTTTCCTTCTAGGAAGTGAAACTTGAGTTGCAGGATGGTTTGTCAATTTCCCTCCTTTTTGAGAAATCCTGTAGATGGGAAGAGGATATGTTTGCCTGATTCTAAATTGATTGGGGTATAGATATGTGCTAAGGGAGAATGGTGAATTTGGGGGAGGCAGTGTTTATAGACCTTTCAAAAGTATGTTAACATGAAATGAAGCAGTTGGAAGAAGAGAAATCCAACTCACCTGCCAAGATCCATTTAAATTGCACCACTTCTACAAAGCTTGCTATGACCATTCTGGCCTCCATTCATCTCCCTTTTCTCTGAAATTCTCTAATAATTACAGTCTAGACTTAAAGGTTACAAACTGGTGACCCATAGTCCAAATCTGGCTCAAAGATGTGTTTTGTTTTCACCAATGCAGCTGTCCACTAGAGGTAGGATTTTATTGGCTTTCTTGGAGAGGAGGGCAGAACTTTGAGCCCACAGGCTTGCCACAAACCCCCACCAAGGCCCTCTAGGTGCTCTGGTGTAGTGAAATACAACTATGCTGGGAGAGTCAGGTTTCAACAGTTCATAGCTAAGGATATGTGTGGTTCATTGAGCTAGATGACCCTCTTCTTCCTCAGCAATGATGTAGAATACACTTAGGAATGGTCTCAGCTTTAGTGTCTCCCCAGTTGAAGAGAAAAGAGAAAATGGCACCAAGCTTTCTGAGAGATTAGATCACTGCCCTATTATATTTCTTTCTGCCTCAGAGCATTTTCCACTGAAGTTGATTAAAGTCTTGTAGTTAACAGGCAGATTGAATATAATCTTTTCCTCTTCAACCTATTAGTCACTGACTACTGAGCATAACTCTGAGAGATTTGATTAGAGAGTTCCATTAAAAACCGTCATACACTGCATTTTCCATGTCTTCATGAATTTCCCTTTGCTCTATTCGGTGGCCATGGACTTAACTTTCAGCCCATGCATTTTATAGCAAATGAGATGGGGAGAGAATGAAACCTTTAATTAGTGTCTCTTGAGGATGTGATGGCTCTGAACAGTTTTGCATAGATGAGAACCACCAGATATTATCCACATTGTCCCCTGAAAACCAGTAGTAATAGCTGTTTAACTCCTACATTGCCTTCAGTCTTTGTGAACCTCCAGAGTGCCATGGACCTAGGCTGGGAAACTGGTTCTAACTGGACTGTCTAGACGCCAGGCAAAGCCAATGCATCCTATTTCCAGCAAAGCATAGTTACTGCCTGAATGCCACTAGAAGCATGGCAAGTTAAGTTATCTCGTCTCTACGGGGTCCTGCAGAGCATGCTGACTCAGCTCAGAAGGACTGGACTTACCCTAGCCCTCAGTGTTATGGTTAACTTTGTAAACCAGGCAATCCATTGACTCAATTCCATCAAATAGACTATTTCCTTTCTTTTAAACTGTGTCAAGATTAAATCTATCATCTTACACCTGAACTTTAACATTAGTATTTTCATTTGGAGATTCACATTTTTACAAACTAATTTTGTGTAGGACTGTGGTGCTGACTCTAACATGATGACCCCCAAATAAAGTCTTTTTACATCATATTACTTTAACTGATGTAGCTATCTTCCTGTGTGCCATTGAGACTATTAAACATTCAGGATATGTAACCTACTCTTCCCTATTCCACAATTATTGCACCAACCTTCAGCTTTCCCCAAATAAAAGGAAATGGGTCAAATGATACAGACTGTCCAGCAGTGACTAACAAGAACTTTCAAAAGAAAGTCACCTCCCTAGCTTTGATAATTTGGCATGCATACACCAAATCAATTTCACGGTACTCCAAGCTGTGCTTTCTGATTGTGCCATACTTTTGTTGAATTAGCTGAACATGAAATTCAGTGTGTTGTTTCCTAGATCAGGGAAATGCCTTTGTTTAGCTAACAGGTGTATACCCACTAGAGTCATTATACACCGGCTGTCAAAATCCCAGAACCTTTTCTAAGTCAACTGGGCTCCCTTTTCATTCAGTGGGATTGGTGCCTGAAGTGGTTGGGTGCCAGAAGATCACAGGAGAGGCAAAGGCATTTTATTGTTTTTATCAAATTAGTAGGGTGCCGACTGAAAAAAAAATGGCACAACCTGAAAGTTGAGAATTACGTTTTATTTGGAGGAATTTATGAGGGCTCAAACCCTGGAGGCAGCCTCTCAGATCGCTGAGGGATTATTTCGAAGAGGTAAGGGAGGATATATAAAGGTTTTTGCAACAAAGACCAGATAGTCGGAACATCAAAAGATTACTATTAATTAAAGAAAACTGGGGGGAGGGTATAGCTCAGTGGTAGAGCCTGTGCTTAGTTTGCATGGGGTCCTGGGTTCAATCCCCAGTGCCTCCATTAAAATAAATAAATAAACCTAATAGCTCCCCCCCCCAAAAAAACTGATGTTTCATGTTAATGAATTTAGGGCTTTTCTATATACGGGAAGATGCAAGAGTCTGGGCTCATTGAAATCATTCCTTTGATATGCACCTGAGCTATCTAGGGCCAGTATCTTGCTCTTTTCCATCCTGAGTCCCCCCCCCACGGTGCACATTAGGGGTGGCTGCAGTAACTGAGCACTTGGCAGCAAGCAGCCCCTTTGTCTCCATCCTGAGTTCCCTCACGGCTTACCTTCAGGGCAGAGGTAGTGGCCAACAGCTTGATGGCCTCAGCAGCCTTTGTTTGTTAATATGACAGGCAACATTTTTCACTCACAGGGGAAGGGGTGAGGTGGTGTGATCCCTCCACAGATCTTTTCCAAACAGAAAACGATGCCTCAAATAGTACCCTTGATAATGATGCGCCCTTGCGGCTCACCTCTGCTTCCTCATCCTTCCTGAATTTATGGCAGTCCTGGATTAAGTAGAATGCTCCTTCACACAATTGAATATAACAAAGCAGTGAGAAGCTACCTCTGTTTTCAGATTTCTTGTGAGAGCGATATAGAAACTCTAGCCAGTGTGCTATACTACATCTGATATTTCTGAATGAATATAAATCTTTGTCCTGAGTTGTGCCAGATCCTCTAACTAATATAATTAGAGTGAGTAGTAATAAACCAGTATTTACATACAATACTTGTTTGGGGAAAGCTAGATAAGCCTACAAATCTACTGACACCATCTCTCACTCCTTTTACTGGGCAGGCATTCTGGATGGGTCCCAAAACACATTTCCTGCTTTTCTATTAAAACAAACACTAATGTTATTCCTGTGAGTGAGTCTTTTCTTTTTCCCTGATAAGGCTTATCTCATGCTCCTCTTCATTAAGATCCAGGTGTGCTTTTGTGAAAATGCCTATTTTAGCATGTGAAGTGCAGCCCGCCTGGGGGCACAACAGGGACCTCTATGGCCTCCCTTACATGGTTTCCGTAAATCTCTCTTCTTCCCTCTGATCCCACCCCTATGTTCAACATTGAACTTCCCCTCCAAACAGCAGTAGAAGGGGAAAAAATGAAACTAAAGAGATGCACTTGAAATGCCTGCAGGTTTTAAAATAAAACTTAATGTTCTAAAGGATCAACGTTGGCATGCACAGGTGCCCTGGATTTACAGGTCTCAGACACTTACAGTTCTAAGGCAATTGAAGTACATCTCTCTCTGTTTATTCTGTTGTTAGATTAGAATATCCCAGATAAATTAAATTCATAGATGACCTAATACTCTTATCTAACCTGTTTGTTTCAAAGTGGGTAGGAGTAGTGGAAACTCACTGGGTACCAACTGGAAGATTCGGCCTTAGGCAATTCACTTCAGTTCTTCTTGAGTTGCTTCATTTGCAAAATGATAACATTATCTGCTCTGCACACCTCACAAGGTCGTAGCCAAGTTCCCACACAATAGTGGATGTGTACACAAGGCTCCACAGAACTTTAAAGTCATATTATTTCAGACACCTCCCTTTCCTATCACAGAGGAGACAAAATTGCCTACCACTTCCCCTCAACTGGCGGCTAGAAGAAATTAAAATGTAAACTTAAAATCATCTATCTTTTCTGTAGTTTTGTTATATTTTTATATATAATATATTATATATTTTAAGATACTCTCCACTTGCTAAGTGAAAGGTACCTTCTCAGAAAGACTTTATGATCTTGGTATGTAGCTGTAATTTGCTGGCAACATCTTTAAGAGGAGATATTTGCCAGTACCTGCCTTGGCCCACCTCTGGGCTTATCTTTCTTGTGCATTAATCACCATATTGAAGTGCAGTTTATTTACTTTTTAATCTACCTCTACTGTGCCCAAATTCGTCATCTTTGCAAATGTTGACTGTTTTACCCTTTGACAGCTTTCTGCTTTTTTAGCATGCGTTGATGTCTAGACAGATAATAGTTATTAGAAGTTTGGGGAATGATTGTCTGAGGTCGCCTGATGTAGTTTGTTTAGGAGAAAACATTCTTTGTCTAAGCTTTAAAAAAACCACGCAACTCATTTGTCATTCCTACAAAATGGACATTGAGTTCTTTGTGCAAATGTCACCAAGAAAATGGAAATGCGGGGCAGTAAAGTAACATGGTTGATTGGAGTTTTGTTAGGGATAGTGCAAAGCCAGCCTTGTTCACCCTAAAATTGTGATCATCAGTCGAAGGGAGATTTATTGATTAATTATATTAACTATGTATGCATTCAGAACCTTCAGAAAACATACTGATCAATTCTCAGAAACGCTGACAGCCACTGAGAAACTCGTTACTTCTTTTCAATTTCTCACATTCCCCAAGGATCTTTCTCCTAGATGATAGGAGGATCCTGGAGAAGACTTCAGGGGACAAACCTAGAATGAACTACTTGAGATACACAGAAGGGGTGGTCATGCTTAGCTCAGGGAAAACATTGTTGGGGGCCATCCCATTAGCCATTCAATGGAAAAATGAAGACCATCCTCTACCCTTGATCATTTAGTGTCATTCCTGATCTTGAGGGTCATAGTTTTCAGCAAGAGATTTGGTATCCAACCCATTTTTTGCCTGATGCTTTGCCATCCTTTCCTACTACTTTTGAGGGGCTACAATTAAGGAGAGGAGCATAATTGAGTTTTTACATAGCTGACTGCGGACTGCAGGGTTTGTCGTAGTGGTTAAAGTACAGGTGGTAGTGTTAGATAGAACCAAGTTCCTTTCCAGCTCTTTCACTTTCTAGAGGTAGGTCCTTGCAGAAGTGATTTCACCCCTTTGAGTTTGTTCAAGGCTGATTTTTTGCACTGGTAAAATAGGAATAATAATAGTACCCATCTATCAGGAATGTTTTGAGGAATAAATGAGATAGTGCATTGAAATAACTTAGCATAATAATCACTTGATTGCTGGTGGTAGTTGTTCCCAATGTCATAGTTTCATTATAATTATTATTATAATAAATAATAACTTCCTGTCTTTGTGGTCATTATGGAAGATCTCTGGGAGGCTCTGTGGGCCACAGCTTAAGGAAAAGAGTTTGCTAGTTTCCTCTCCTTACACAGGCCAAGTTCCTTCTACCTAAGGTAATTATGCCTTCTGTGAATATAGACTGCTTTTTAAAAGTTAGGCATTACCCTATGATCCAGCAATCCCACTCCTGGCCATATATCAAAGGGAACTCTAATTTGAAAAGATACATTCACCTCAGTGTTCATAGCAGAATTATTTACAATAGCCAAGACATGGAAACAACACAGATGTACATTGACAGATGACTAGATAATAAAGCTGTGGTATATTTATACAATGGAATATTAGTCAGCCATAAAAAAGGAATAAAATAATGCCTTTTGCAGCAACATAGGTGGACCTGGAGATTGTCATACTAAGTGACATAAGCCCGAAAGAGAAAGAAAAATACCATATGATATCACTTATAGGTGGAATCTTAAAAAGGGAGGGGAGGGGGACACAAATGAACTTATTTACAAACAGAGACAGATTCACAGACATAGAAAACAAACTTGTGGTTACCAGAGTGGAGGAAAAGGGGTGGGGAGAGATAAATTAGGAGCTCAGGATTTGTAGATACTAACTACTATATATAAAGTAAACAACAAGGTCCTACTGTGTAGCACAGAGAACTATATTCAATCCCTTGTAATGGCCTATAATGAAAAAGAATATGAAAAGGAATATATCTGTATATAAATATAACTGAATCACTATGCTGTACACGATTAACTAACACAACATTGTAAATCAACTATATGTCAATTTAAAAAAAAAAGGTAAGCATTGCAAACACAAGGTTCCCAACTGTGAAGACCAAAGATCCTGACCATTTTAGTTAGGCTGCATCTCTTAATTCCCAAAGACCAGTCCTTAAATGGTCTAAACCAGTGGTTTTCAAAAGTTTTTGAACAGCAACTTACCCCTTTTTCCCCTCATGTGAAATCATACAAAGAACTATAATATATAAAACATATAAAAGTAGCATTTTATTAGTTTGAAATTGTTCATAAGTTCTATATATGATACTTATGTATATGTTCAGTGCAAAAAATGAAACTAGTTGCTAAGAATGACAGTTGTAGTCTTTTGTCAGTATAATCCAATTTGTTTTTGCTTTCTGTTTTCTACATGGCTAAAAAAAATTAAAATCACATAGATGTAGTTATCAAAAATGGTTGCAGAGTTTTTTATCTTAATAACTGATCCAGAAGCTTAAAAGAATATTAATAGAAAAAAAAAAACTTGCATGGACTTGTATAAGCTACTTAACTTCCCTGAGCCTTGGTTTCCATATTTGTATAATAGTACCTAGCTCAAAAGGTTATAAGGAAACAAGATACTATACATAGTCTTTATAGAATGTTGCAGGCTTTTCAGAATGCCCGGCTCATAGTAAGCAATCAGTAGATACTACCTGGCACTCTTTACCATGATCACCACCACTAGCAGCATCTGATTAAACTCCTTAAATCATACAGCAATCGAATTATTTAGTTTATCCCTTAGCCCCTTGCATCTTCCCTGTTTGATGGGAAACACTTTTCCAAATATGTTTTACAACTTGTAAAATGCTTACTTTAAATGTCCATCTCTGTCAAAAACCAAATCTAGGTTCTATAGTATACAGTTTGGAAACCACTGGTCTATATGTCATATTAGGTTTCTGAAAGTCCTCGCCTGGCAGATTATGAGCTCTTTGAGAGCAGAGGCTGTATTTTATTTATTTGTGTATTCCTTCTAGTGCCTGGGACAGCAGATGTTCAAAAGCTATTTCTTGGATTATATTCAAGTTCACTTCTCTGGATTTGAAAGAAACTTCCCATCACCCCTAATCCCATTCCCACATGAAATTAAATTTTCTTCTTGGGTTTCCTCTCCATTTTTTCTAACATTGCTGTAATTTTTCTATTGTCTCCTGAAATGAGGGTCCCAACCTTTTTGTAGGTAACGAGCTCCTCGGTTTCTCAGCTAGAACCTTCAGATTTTGATGGCCTTAATATCTCTAAAGAAGAAAAGCAAATTGCTACTGTTGAATAGACACTAAGATGTCACTGGCCCCCTTTCTCAAACCACAGTTTGGAGCCCTCCTGAGAGTTTGCATTAGCATTAATCTCTCATAGGAGAGGCAAAAAACATTTGATTTTAGGCTTTACAGTTTCTGGTTATAAAAATTACTTTTTAGCAGCTATCTAAAAGTCATTAGCAGTCATAGCATAGTCAAAGCCATTTGATTACATATAATTCACTCCCAGAGTTGAGGTTTCTGGTAGTAAAATCACAGATGCCATAAAGCCCTGATAGTTGTATATTAATACAACCTGTACTTAAAATCCAGTCGGCAAATCTAGATTGCCATTTCTTAAAGAGTTAGAGGACTGTTGACTTCGTGCCTGCCTTCCTTCCTTCCTTCCACAAACATTCTGTAACCACCATCATTACCACCACCACCATCAATCCTTGCTCTCAAGGAGTTAAATGTCTTCAGGAGAGAGAGACACACAAAGAGATTTCCATTGCATTTATTGCACAACATTCTACTTGAAATATGCAAAAAATACTATGAAAGCAAAGAGGAAGGATGCACCTAAAGCAGCCTCCATATGACGTACTATAAGATAGAAAGGAGTTTTCCAAGGAAAGGGGTGAAGATGAAAAGAAAGACTAAAGCAGAAGTTGCTGAACTGAGCATAAAACCAAGGCAAGAACCAGCATGGTGTGTTTGGAAAACTCCAAGAAGTTCAGTGTTAGAAAAGCACCATGTGCCAGAAAAACAAAGCTGGGATAGGCAGGCGCCAGCTCAAAAAGGATCTTGAATAATGTAAGAAGCCTGAAATGTATCATCTAAGTGACAGTGATCTACTAGAAGATTTTAGCATAAGGATGGATACTGGAAGTCTGATAGAATGATTGTATGACAATTTTCCTAAATTTTCCAGTGAAAAAGAGGTGATAGGGGCAGGAATTAAGGCAAGAATTGTAGAAGTGGAGTGGAAAAGGCAGATTCACAAGAGATATTTAGGAAATAAAATTGGCAGAATTTTTTGATTTGGCACACGTGGGGTCAGAAAAAGGTGAATTACTCAGGAAAACTCCCACCTTAGGTGTCTAGCTTAGTGATGGCATTGATTGGTATGGATAACACATAAAGAGGGAGATATTTAGGAGGAATTAGGCTTGGCATGAATTTGGAATATTTTAAGTTTGAGATGCCCAATGTCCCTTGGTCCATGCAAGTGGAGATAACTATGAGATAGTTGAAAATACTACTTCTTGGTAGAGGTTTGAGCTAGATATAGCAATAGGAATGATGGATATGTTGATGGCAGTTGAAGCTATGAGAGTAGATGAGCTTACTCAAGGAAAATATGTATAATAAAAAGAACAGAGATCTGAGAATAGAACCGTGGTACAACACCAATATTTAACAAATATTTCTTGAGTATCTATGCTAAATATATGCGGGGCCCTGACCTCAAGCATTTTACAACCTAGTTAAAGATAATACTGAATTTCAAACTGTTCCTCAAAGTGCCAGGGTTCTGGGGAGCTACCAGTAAGGCTCTTGTATGGGGCAGAGAAGAGGCTGGGCAGCCCCTTCACTCATGCTATAACATGCTTCACTAGCAGCATGCTTAACCAGAACACCATTTCTACTGTGTGTGTGTGCTGTGTATGTGTATTTCTTTTTCATTGTAAGTGATTTGGGTGGGGGGTAGGTGAGGACCCTACTGTTAAAAAAGAGAATTTGGCAATCACTTCTCTAAAGGACTGTTTTAATTATAATCAAAAATCAGAATCGCACATTCCAAAATATGTGGGATGAATGTAATGACTCAAACTTTATTTTTGGCGAAAGGGAAGGAATGAGATCAATGTTTTTTTTTTTTAAATTGGTCATGACCTATGGCCAGTGTTCAGGTGTATTTCATTCACTTCAACATCATTAAATCATCACATATTGCTAAATATGAGCTAATACATGGGAAAATGGAATATGTATTTGTTAGGAGATGCCTGCCAGATGAGGTTATTGGGTATTGGGACAGAGCCAAATAATGTAGATTCTGAAATATGCTCCTGAGTTTGGATATGATCAAATGAACAATTAGAAGCCATTATTCTTCAGTGGGTTTCTGCCATTCAGCCTTTTTGCTCATCGCACATGATATGTGAGGTGAATTGACAATTACCATTACTCAGTGAGGAAATTTTTACAAACTAAAACTTCCACTAGGTTGTTGGTCAGTGTTACTTCTGAAAACGTGGGAAAAGGATGATCTGTACATGGGGGTGATGGCTTCTGTCTCTCCATCCCACTCCAGTAATTAAGCAACAGAACTTATATCAGGTTTATGACTATTCAGCAAAGGAAATAAATCCCTGGAAATCAAGCATGTAAAGATAATCAGTGTTACAGTTCTCTGATAGGAATGGATTAATAAAGTTTGCACATTTAAAAAGTTAAAAATGAAGTAGCTGCTGCAGGTCATTATTTTTATTAAGATAAGGTATAACTGATCCATAAGAATAAAATAATTGTGCTTATTTCTTGAATTACTGTCATGAATGCTTCCAGGTGTTCCCCTCCATTTGTGGAAAACCTGTATTCTAGTCAATTTGCTGTGAAATGAAATTCCATAGATTAAACATTGCAGCAGGAGTGGAAGGAGAATTTAAATGGGGCCACGGGGAGTAAAGGGAGGGGAAGATCTATTCCCAGCAGTTGGGAAGGAAGAAAACTTTTACTTGCTTGGATTTGATAAACTTAGAACAAATAATTTTTATATGGCTATCTCTCTACCAAGTCAAATATCCAGGTAAGGCAGACTACATCTGCTGCTGATTTGTCAATTCTTTAAGTTTAATAATTCACACTAGGTTAAGGAAAGACAAGTTATACACTTTAGAAAATTATTAGTGGTACAAAATGTAGTAGTTTGTAGTAGTCTATCTGAGCCCCAAAGTCAGGTCATTTAATATAGTGGTTGGGCATAAAAATTTACATTGCCTAGACAGTTTTGCTTCCAGCCATGTGATGTAATAGACATATTGGGAGTACTCACTAACTGAAAAACAATAAGATCGTTGATAAAATACAGTTTTTATGCATTTCTGGGGTTACAGAGAGTAGAAGGGGGATTCCAGAAGCCACCTCACCTCCTCAAATTAAAAGAATAAACTGTGCACTAAAACAAAAGCTAGGAGTAAGAGCAATAAGAAAGCCAGACATATGGGAATTGCTCTGAGGGAGAATACCTATAGTATAGTAGTTCTGCTGTCAGTTCACTAAGACTTGGAATGTCAGCAAGGTTGGGGTCAAAGGAAAGGAGGCTCTGAACCTGAGACTCATTAAATCAGGACACATGAACGGACCATGGTGGTCCCAAGTTAATAGTGCCCTTCCTCCCCAAGAGAAGCAGACAAGAATACTCTTTGAAAAAATCCTCAATTTCAGCCTGTAGTTTTACAACAGATTATAGACAAAGCAGATGTGAATTTACAATGATCAAAGATCACCAAGCACCTGAAAAAATAAGACACCCTAAGCAAAAGTTAATACAAACAATAATGAGCAGATTTGTATTCCTAAGGACTTCAGATATTCAGAATACCTATGTATGAAATGTTTTTTTTTTAATTAAGGATATACCACAAAGATGAGCAAGCAACAGGAGACTTTTAGGAGCTATTAGGAAATTTTGAAAAATAATTAAGTGCAACTTTATTAGAAATGAATAATGTATCTATTGAAATAAGAAATGCAATGAATGGTTAAAATAGTAGGTCAAGCCACAGATGAGGAGAGAATTGGGAAACTAGAAGAAAAACATAGAAGAATTATCTACAATAGAGACATAAATACAAGGCACTAGAATATATTTTAAAAAACACAGAGAAATGGAGTACAGAATGTGAGCACTTAAGTTATATCTAGTTAGAGCCCCAGAAGGAGAGAATAGATGAAATTGAGGAGAAACACTATTTGTAGACGTAATCACTTAGAATTTTCCACAACTGATGAAAGACATGAATTCCCAGATTCAGGAAGCACAACATATACCAAACAGGATGAGAGAAATAGAGACAGAGGTAGAAGTAGAAGATAGATATGGGAAGAGAGAGAGAGAATCCTAATCTAGGCACATGTAATGAAAGTTCAGGACATCATTAACAAAAAGATCTTAAAAGCAGGAAAATCACTTACAAAAGGAATTAAAACTGATAGCAGATCACTTCCTACTCACAATGGAATGCAAAATTTAATAGTAATGCAAGAAGAAATTCACAAATCTACCATCTTGGAGATTTCAAAACACCTCCCTCAATTATTGACAGTTAAAGCAGAGAAAAAATTAACAAAGCTGTAGAGTATTTGCACAGCCTAATTAACAAGCTTGATATCATGACTGTATATACAATGATGCACCCAACAAATAGAGAATGCGCATTCTTCTCAAGCATACATGGGACATATATAAAAATTAACCATGTCTTCTGCCCTAAAGCAAATTACAACAGAATTCAAAGAAATCAGTATCTATGCAACATGTTCTCTAACCACATTGAAATTAAGTTAAAGTCAATAACAGAAAAAAAATCTAAATCCTCATACATTTAGACATTAAAAATACACCCTGAAGAAAGAAATCATAATGTAAATTAAACAGAACTGAGTCATCATGAAAATCCTATATATCAAAACTGAGACATTGTGAAAGGTACATGAGGAAGAAAATATATATAGTGTTCAATGCTTACAATAAAAGGGAAAGACTGAAAATCACTTGTATAGGTATTTACCTTAAAAGAAATTAGAAAAAAAATAGAATAAATCTAAAAGATTGCTGAAAATAAAAATATGAGCAGAAATTAATGAAATAGAAAACAAACATGAACAAACGTGGTAGAAAGCATCATTAAAATCAAAAGTTAGACTTTGACAAAAGTAAACCGAAAAACCTCTGGCAAGAAAAGTAAAGTCACAAATAATCAATGTGAGTAATTTTTTTTAAAGAGGTAGTATAAGTATAGATGTAACAGATATTAAATATATAATGAGGCTGTTATGTACAACTTTATGCCAATAAATTTTGATAGTGGACAATTTTCTAGAAGGATAATTATTAAATTAATTCTGTAGTTAAAGTTTTACCAAAACTTTATAAAACAGATTATTTAAATCTTTATACAAATTATTCCAGAGAATAGAAAAAGTGAGAGTATACCCTCCACACACAACTCATTCTTTGAAATAAAGATAATTCTTAGGAAAAAACGGATAACATGGCACCAAAGGAAAATTACTGGATCGTTTCTTTCATGAATATAGATGTTAAAAGCCTGAGCAAATATAGAAATAAATCCATCAGGATAGAAAAAAGAAAAATCTATCATGACGTGTAGGGTTAATTCCAAGAACGCAACTTTAGGACATATACAGACATATTTTGTTTTATTGTGTTTTGCTTTATTGAGTTTTTTTTCAAATTAAAATTTTGTGGCAACCCTGCGTCAACGAGTGTATCAGCACCATTTTTCCAACAGCATTTGCTCACTTCATGTCTGTGTGTCACATTGTGGTAATTGTCACAATATTTCAAACATTTTCATTTTTATTATATTTGTTATGATGATCTGTGATCAGTGATCTCTGATGTTACTATTATAATTGTTTTGGCAGCTTTTAGCAATAAACTTTTCAAATTGAGGTATGTACAAATACAGGGAATGTAGCCAATATTTTATAATAACTAACAATATTAATGGAGTATAACTTTTAAAAATTGTGAATCACTATGTTGTATACTTGAAACTTGCATAATATTGTATATCAATTATACTTCAATAAAAAATCAAGTAAAATAAAGGGAAAAAATCAAGGTATGTACATTGTTTTGTTAGACATAATGCTAGTGAGCACTGAATAGACTAAAGTCTAGTGCAAACATAACTTTGATATACACTGAGAAACCAAAATATTCATGTGACTCGCTTTATTGTGATATTCACTTTATTGTATTGCTCTGAAACAAAACCTGCAATATCTCCAATATCCCTGTATAAATGTAATTTACCATATTAACAGATTCAAGGAAAAGAAAAACTTATGCTTCTCTCAGTAGAGAGATTTTCACACGATAGTACATGGATAACTCCCTAACAGTTGATTTGATCTCCACAGAGGTGGAAACATTTTTAAAGCACTAAGCAATAAATATTATTTCTCAGATTTCAGTATGGTTACTTCCTGTTAATATGCAAATATTGTGAATTTTATTTTATTTAAAAATAAAACTTATAATTTCCTGATTACAAAATAATATTGTAGAAAGAAAAAAAATTCAGAAAAGCACAAAGAAAAATAAGATTACCCATAATTTCACAATCCCTAACATTTTGGTGCATATCCTTCTAATAGTTTTGTGCATGTGTGTGCATTTGTGCAATTTACAAGAATGTGGTCATACTGTGCATACTACTCTGTTAACTTCCTATTTTCATTTATCAATATCATAAATATTTTTGTATGACATTCCTAACAACTTTATACATTAGCATGTAATGGCTGTATTGAATCATATCAAATAGCTGTACCATAATTTATTGTTACTTCCCTATTGTTAAACAGTTTAGGTTGTCTTCAATATAAGTTCTTATAAATAATGCTGTGATTAACATTCTTATAGCTGAGGCTTTACACTTATCTATAATTTTCCTTAAGAGACATAACTGCATGTGAAATTGCTGAGTTAAACAATATGTACCTTTTCTGAAGACTCAAGAAATTACCAACTTCAGACACATCTGCAAGTACATGGATTAAGATATAGTGAAGCCATATCTCAGATCAATTTTTGGAGACAATTGACTAAGAATTTTGAAAAAGTGAAATCAGTGTTGCACACAATGCACCAGAATATATGCCAGGTATAGTAAAGTTTTAAATGTAAGAGAGAAAATCTGCAAAAATTCTAGAAGAGACTATATAGAAAAATATTCTCGTAAGTGTAAAGTGGGGAATAACTACTGTTACAAAAATCTGAAAGCACAAGGATAAATATTGATACGTTAGTCCTCATTCTAAACTTTTTGTGTCAAAAATATATCATGATAGAATTGGTGGACAAATGTCACTTTTGAGAAAACATTTATAACACATGCTTAAGAGTCGCTTGATTCATTATTATATAAAGAGCTGAAGGCTATCTATGGTTTATGTGTATACCTGTACGTGTGTGTATAAATGTACACACACACACATAATAACTTGGCTCTTTTTCAAGAAAGGGAAATCAAAGCTTTCTCTATTGGCCTTTTTCAGGGAGCTGGAAAACAGATTTTCTGAGACTATTTGGAAATTATAAGAGGGTTCTTTAGTCTGAGGCTCAGGTGACATGAGACACAGCAGTTTCCCCCTGCTGTACTTGAGCCCAGATAGAAGGCAGTTCCTTTCCTCATGGCTCTGAGATGCAGCTCTAGTCTTGAGCTAAGGGAAAATATAAGTGGATTATGAAAATCTGGGAGTGACTATTAAAATGCTGATTATTCAGTTAATCTATTCCAAGTTGAAATGTGTAATGAGACAGTACCACCTGTGTGTGATTTGTACAACTAAAGTCTTTATACATTAAAATAAAGAAATCTTATATTCTAAGACACTCTGAAGGAGAGAGGAAAGAAGGGGAGGGGAGAGAGAGAGAGCAGAATTAAACTCTGAACCTAGAATTTCTGTTTCCTAGAGGTAGTAAGGGCAAAATATTAGTCCAGCAGTAAATGTGGCAGAGAAATCATTTCTTCTAGAATTGTCTTAGACACATTTTCCTAGCAAATACTAGTCTTTACTAACCTTCACCTCAGAATAAAGGAGGCTTAGTGTTGATTTTCAGAAAAGAAATGTTTTATTGGCAGCTATGTAGTCTGGGTAGAATGTCTTATAGAAATCATAAAGCATGCCTTGACTGGTAGTCATGATGACAAAGATAAAATAGCTTTCAGGCACTGAAAGGAACACAGTAAACTCCCTGAAATTAGCCATCTCCATTATCTTCCTCAATGTGAAACTAACTTACCCTAACTTACAACTCAGTGTGACTTTCACGATAGACAAGTAGGAAAACAGAGTGGGCTGGGAGTTTTGGAAGTTTCTTCATTATCTGTTTATATACAAGGATGGACTTTTCTGTGGTTCTTTTCCATTATCAAACTTTCAAAATGGTTAATGATGAAAGATGTTAGGGTGAATCATTGGGCTATTCAGCAGTTATTAAAATCTGCTGCCTTCCCTGGGTGTCTCATCTTCTATCCAGCCCTAGCATTTTGTGTGTTGAAAAGAACATTGCCTGAAGGGGAAACACTTGGACAAACAGTACTCTTGGAAACAATCCAACTAAAAACTTTGAGGCATGTTCCTGACCCAAATAGGGACATATCCTATTGTCTTTTTGCCCCAGTTTTGCTTGATTTATAATATCTAAAGAGTTACAGTTTTGAATAAATTGCAGTTTAATTTATACCAACCTAGAATGTAAATATAACTTGGCAATTCACAAATTTAACAGATCGAGTATTTATGGCACAAATAGAGAGGCAACAAACAAAGAATCTTAGAGACTATTTACAACCATCAACCAGGGCAGAATCTAGCATAGTACATTGAACGTAGTAGGCATTTAGTAAATATTTGATAAACTGAACTGAATGATTTCATAAAACAGCATTCTTTCTTACTGCCTCACTAAAAAATCTTCAGTGGCTTCCTATCAATATGAAATTAAAGTTCAAAATCCTCTTCCCATTCTGTACCAAGCAGTAGTTCATCCTATCTGTCATGCCTCCTTCACCATGGCCAACAGATACAAGGCTCCCCCCCAGCCCTTGACTGCCTATACTACAAGAGAAATGCCCTCACTTCAACTTAACCAAACACTCACACCCTTCCATTTACAGTATGCATTCCACTTCCTCTACTTACTCTGCCCTGACACTCTAGTTCCAAAGTACTTAGTCCCGCTTTTCTCTTTTGTCTTTCCCTTTAGTTTGGCTCTTATCAAGTATACTTATTGGTGTCTTCAGATTTCAGATTTGTCAGTCTTTTTAACTCAACCAGATTTTTAACTCCTCGAAGAGAGGGGCTCATGTCGCCTATGTTTTTGTATACCCCACCTCTTTTTTCTGGGTTCTTAACCTAAGGAGTGTATCCCTTAAGAATCTGTGGGTAGAGCTATATTTCAAGGTAATAGATTTCTTCGTAATCCTATATGGCTTATTTATTTTTGAAATGTTCCATTGAAGTAGAACATGCATCCAGATAAGCACACAAATCATAAGTATACAACTCAATGAATTTTTACAAGGTGAACATAACTATAATTAACACCTAGAATAGGAAATAGGCATATGACATCTACTCCAGAAGGGCCTGCTATGCCCCCTTCCAATCAGAACCCCCAGTGGTAACTGTTCTGACTCTGACATCATAGATTAGTTTTATCTGTTCTTAAACTTTTTAATTTTTTTATTGAAGTGAGTTGCTTTATAATGTTAGTTGCAGGTATAAAGCAAGGTGATTCAGTTATATATATACATACATATATATATTTCTTTCATATTTTTTCCATTATGTGTTATTACAAGAAATTGAGTATAGTTCTCTGTGCTATACAGGAGGTCCTTATTTATCTGTTTTATATATGTAATGTCTAAACTTTAAATAGTATGAATCACTGTTACATGTTTTAGTTTATACATTTAAAAACATTTTTCTGAGAAAGGGTCCAAAGCCTTCACCAAAGTGCCAAAAGAGCCCATAGCAACACACACACACACAGAGATACACACAAAGATGCTGAAACCCTGGACAACATCTTTGGCCTTTCCAGCTCTAGGATTTCAAAGAGTCTGATTCTACACATAAAATGAGGGAAAATTTGCAAAACTAATTGCAAGAGTAAAGTGACTCAGAATCTGATAATGCCTAAAATAGATGGGCAGTGCCAAAGGTTTGCAGAGATTGATTCATCGTTAGTTCTTGCTACCAGGGCAGGGTGGGGAGAGTACTTTTTGACTGAGCAAAATGAGCTTTATTTAACTATTTTATCATATATTGCTCATGGCTTTGTGTTTTTCTTTTTCCAAATAATTTTAAAGAGAATCACCTGCTTTGTGGACTAAACTCTCACATCGTCTAGCACAGGGTCTTGCATGTAAAAGGAGCTCAGTAAATGTCTGGTCATTCATTTTGTGCTTCAGTTGGCCATCTTGAAACAAAATGTCAGCTAATTAATTCTTTGAAAAAGGTACATCTTGTCTAATTGGCAGTTTTTAAGCAAACTTAAGTGGAATTTGGTTGGTTGGTGTCCGTTGTAGGGAGCTATGTTTGCACTTTACAGCCCTCCACGTATAGGCAGACACTGAACTACCTAATTATGTTCTTTCTGCCTAGCATCTCGTTGTCCTGATATCTTCTGTTCATTTAATGTCATTTTTTGAGTGCTTTCTATGCATACAGCACTGCATTCAAGGGCTGTGGCAGATGAAACCGAAATATAATATGCTGGTCCCAATCATTTCAGTAATTTAATAAGTAGTTTGAGAAACAAGATCTAATAATAAAAAAGAGTTTAAAAAGATGTAAGACTGACTATATTTAAGCAACAATAATAATAGTAAACAATAAAATTGTTGAATGTTGGAGGGGAGGATGTAACTCAGTGGTAGAGCATGTGCTTAGCATGTATGAGGTCTTGGGTTCAAGACCTCAAAGGCATTCTTTCTTTATTTACTTATTTAACTTTATTTATTTTAAAAAATAGGTGAATAAATAAGTAAATAAATAAATCTAATTACCCCCTCAAAAATCAAACAGATAAAAAAAAAAACCCCAGAACAAAAAGGAATTAGAAAAAAAGAATTATTGAATGTAACCTCCCTTTGAGAAGGTTGAAGAAGACTTCAAAACCAGATCGTCACCATTATGGTTGATTCAGAATTTCTATATAGCAGAGACTTAGGGGGTGGTGATCAGATTAGAAGATGGGCTGAAGGATTTTTCTTGAAGCTGCATTTACATTAGCAAACACATTATTCCTATGTGGATTATATGTTTATTTATGTTAGATCTTAAAGAAGAGTTGGGGTCTGGCTTAGTGAAGAAGAGAGTGCCTTCTTGGTTGAGGGCGATTCAGAATCTACTGTGTGTATAACTGCCTTTGTGGAGGATATGATGTGTAAGACAAGGTTCCGATTCTCAAGAAAGTTGCAGCCTATGTGGAGACACATGATTTACATGCATAGAAATAAAAGAGATACAAATACAAATTTCATTACAAATAGACATAATTTAAAAACAAGTGTCAAGTTGAGGCCATAGTGATCAAAAGAGAAAGTGCTCAGCATTTGCCTTGGTGGCCAGAGAAGGCTTTCCTGGGTCAGGTGAAATGTGACCTAGGCCTGGAAAGAGACATGGGAATTGGATAGGCAGAATGAAGAGGGAGCCCAAGGACAATTATTTATTTTGTATTTTTGGGGGGGTGAGTAATTAGGTTTATTTATTTACTTATTTTAGTGGAGGTACTGGGGATTGAACCCAGGACTTCATGCATGCTAAGCATGAGCTCTACCACTGAGCTATACCCTCCCCTGAACCCAGGGAAAATTACATTGATTTGCTTTTCCTGACTTCCTGGTCAACACTGAACTCTCTTCCTGTGACTCACCTTCTCAATTGCATCATTTTCTAAATCTTAAGTGAATAGTATACCTTGAATGGTTTTTGAATTATAAGCCTATTTCCCCAACCAGCCTGTGGAATGATTATTTAGCATGGGGAGGTAGTGCTGGATCATACCTTTCTGTCCTGAAATAGTTAACAGAGTGTCTATAGGTAGCTCACTGTCAGGAGTTCAGGCACTGGGCCACAGACTTTAGATAAGAGAATGCCTTTGTGCTGGAGTGCACTTCATGAGTGAGAGCGCCTCAGTCCCGACACATTTGATGAATTCACTCAATTGGGGAAAACCCAAGCCAGTGCACAGACATTAAGATGAGTAAAGAAAACGCTCCGTTTACCTTCTTCATTCCGAGGTTGTGAATTCATTCTTGTGAGGCCTTGAGAAGGGAGAGTGGAAAGAGGAGGAGGAGTGGCGGTGGGGGATACAGAGTTTCTGACCTGAATTCCACAACAGAGGAATGTGTGAACAGCGAGAGGCGCAGGTACAGGCTAGTGCTCTCACATACCTGGGGAGAGCAGTTTTGATCCAACTCCTGTCACTCCATAGACAGTTGGCAGTTTGCTCTGGAGAATTCATATTAAAATTAATATTTTCTTCTCCCACTCCCCCCCACCCCAGAGTCTGGGGAATGAGAGAGGGGTACCATGAAAAAGGAGGAGAGACAAATAACATTTTAAAACATGCACACATCAGGATATCCAGAATGACAGCGTGAATGGTTTCATGGAGGTTAAAGCTGTCCTGGATCAGGTGTGTTTAAAGGAGGACTATAAGGAAGAAGAATTATGTTTGTTCTGATTCCTCATAAAACTGCAAGATGGTTAACTGGGAGGAAAAAAAATGAGGTCAGCCTCTCTTATTATAGAATCCTTCGGAAAAGTTAGTTAAATGTATTTTGGACTGCCTGGGTGAGAGACTCTTGGGACAGAAGTTTGGTTCAGAAAATGTGAAACATACACTGGCACAAGCATAGTGCATTTGTTCAAGTTGCCATGCAAACTGTGAGGGCAAATATCAGAAATAATTCAGGGCACTGAAAAAGAGGAAGGAAATGTGGAGAGTGCTTAATCAGACTGACAGGATAAACCAAAGTCAAATCATGTCTGTTTTATCAGATTTAATGCACCCTACATATTGGGTTAAGGGAACAGGAGATACCTCCAGTTATAGTGTCCATTCACTGATTTTTCTCTCTCTAGTACTTTTCCTTTGAGATGGATGAATACTCTCAGGGGGCTTCTGCTCCTTAACTAAAGAATGATCTTATTTGAAAACAAGTATATGCATGTTCATGTATGCCTGAAGCATTATGCTATACACCAGAAACTGACACAACATTGTAAACTGATTATACTTCAATTAAATATATATATATATCCAAAAAAAAAAGAGGCAAGAATGATCCTTTTACTTTAGGGGCACATTTCATAGGATCTGCTGTCATGGACAGGAGTCTCCCTCAACCCTCAAACTGATACATTCTTCCCATTTGAAACTGTGAGTCAGAATCTGATGTTCCAGAGGCAGTATGTGGAAGGCCATGCAGTAATACATGTTTGGCCTTTGATGAAGATCTATTTACGAACATTGCGGGAAAGGGTATGTTTGTCCTTATTTTTTTGTTTTATTTTTCTGTAATGCATTCAGAGACAAAGGAAGCAATGTCAAATTGGTTGAGGTTGGGATGGGATGGTGATGATATTAATATAAAAATAAGCTTCATTCAATAATATACTTTCCTAAAGAAAGTGTTAAATGGCAACATAGAACCCCAGAACCTCTATTCATATACGGATCATTTTAGTGTCAATTCTTTATTGAGTCATAATACACATTTGATAAAGTATGCAAACCTTAACTGTTCAGTTCAACATATAAAACAACATCCTAGATGAAGATATAGGACATTTCCAGAATTGCACCAGACTCCTTCCTATATAACTTCTACCACTGTGGATTAGTTTTGACTGTTCTTGAACTTCATAAAAATGAAATCATACAGTGTGCATTCTTTTATGTCTAGCCTTTTTGTCTCATCAGGTCTGTGAGATTCATTCATGTTGTTGCAAGTAGCATTTACTATTACTTTTAATGTAAATCAGTCATTGAACAATTTAGTAATTCTACAAGTAGATCATAAATGCTTTCACATGCCAGACATTGTGCTAAGTGGTAGGAATCCATAGCCCAGTTACATGTGGCCTCTGCCTTCAGGGAACTCACGCTTTAGAAGGTTAAGATGGACAGGTTAAAAATAATAATATAGCCATACCCACTTTATTGTGACTGATGTTTATAAGAGTTACCATTCTCATCTTTTACTTTCAACCTGTCTTTACAGTTATGGTGACATAACATTTACTTATTTAAAGTATACAATTTAATAATATTTTGTATATTCACAGATATGTGCAATCATCACACCACAGTCAATTTTAGAACATTTTCACCATCTCAAAAAGAAACCCTGCACCCATAAGCAATCACCCCTCTATAACCTTATCTACCCAAATCCTAAACAACCACGAATTTACTTTCTGTCTCAAGAAATTTGCCTATTCTGGGCATTTCATATAAATACAGTCATATAGTATATGGTGTTTTGTAACTGGCTTCTTTCATTTAGCATAATATTTTCAAGGTTCATTAATTTGTAGTGTGTAGCAGTACTTCATTCTTTTTTATGGCTGAATAATATTCCATTGTATGGATATACCACATTTGTTTATCCATTCATCAGTTTAAAGACATTTGGATTTTTCCCACATTTTGAGTATTAGTAATAATGTTGCTAGGAACATTCATGTACAAGTTTTTGTGTAGACATGTTTTAATTTCTCTTGAGTATATATCTAGGAGTAGAAATGATGGGTCAAATGGTAACTCTATGTAAACTTTTTAAGGAACTACCAGACTGTTTTCCAAAGTGGCTGCACCATTTTACATTCCCACCAAAAGTGTATGAAGGTTCCAATTTCTCACATCCCTGTCAGCACTTGTTATTATCTTTTTGATTATAGGCATCGTAGCAGGTGTGACATAGTATGATTGTGGTTTGACTTCCTTTTCCTTAATAGCTAATGATGTTGAGCATCTTTTCATGTGCTTATTGACCATTTGTATATTTGTGTTGGAGAAATGTCTATTCAGATCATTTGTCCATTTTTAGTTGGGTTGTCTTTTTATTACTTAATTGTAATAGTTCTTTACATATTCTAGATATAAATTCTTTATCAAATGTGTGAATGTCTCTCATTCTCTTGTTGTCTTTTCAGTTTCTTGTTAATGTCCTTTGAGGCACAAAAGTTTTTAATTTTGATTAAGTCCACTCTATTTTTCTCCCTTTGTTGCTCATTCTTTTGGAGTTGTTTATAAGAATCCATTGCCAAATCCAAAGGTTTACCCCTGTTTTCTTCTAAGAGTTTTGTACTTTTAGCTCTCATATTTAGAACTTTGACATATTTTGAGTTAATTTTTGTATATGATGTGAGGTAAGAATACAACTTGATTCTTTTGCATGTGGATATCCAGTTGTCCCAGCATCATTTGTTAAAAAAACTTCCTTCTTCTTGACTGATATTGGCACTCCTGTCAAAAATATAACTGAAAAAATAAAACTGAAAAATTGTGCTCTACACTGGAAATTGACACAGCATTGTAAAATGAATAAAAAGTGTTAAAAATATCAATTGATCAAGATGTGTAGGCTTACTTCTCAATAAAGTCTCACTTCTATTCTGTTGATCTATACGTCTATCCTTACATCAGTATTACATTGTCTTAATTATTGGTGCTTTGTAGTAAGTTTGGAAATCAGGAAGTGTGGATCCTCCACTTTGATCTTATTTTTCAAAATAATTTTGGCTATTCTGGGATTCTTGCAATTCCTTAATTTAGAATCAGCTTGTCAATTTTTACAAAGAAACCAGCTAGGATTCTGGTGGGAATTGCACTGAATCTGTAGCTCTATTTTGAGAGTATTGTCATTTAAAATACTGTTTTCTGATGAGTAAACATGGATGTTTTCCCAATTATTTAGATTCTCTTTAATTTCTTTCAGAAATGTTTTATAAATTTCAGAGTATATATTTTATACTTGTTTTATTAATTCTTGCATATTTTATTGTTTTTATACTACTGTATATGGAATTGCTTTCTTAATTTTATTTTCAAATTGTTTGTTGCCAATGTATAGAAATACAGTTAGTGTGACCTGATATTACATTAGTCATAAGGAGAAAGAAAAAGGAGGAAAATCAAGACTAAAAAGTCCCTATCCTATTTTTTGCCTGTTACTGTGCAAAGCAAGAAAGAATAAGTAAGCATATCACTTTTTGTTAATAACAATGCCAATTGCATAGATGACATATATATGTTAGACTGTATAATAATGTTGTTGTTAGTAACTTATTGTTGTTGTTAATGATACCCTTGTTACCAATAACTTAAGTGAATATCATAATGGTTAACAGTTACTAAGTGCTACGTAAGTGCCAGGAACTGTTGTAATGATTTCCTTTACATACGTTACTTCATTTAATCCCCATTACAGCCTGTAAGTTAGATACTGTTATTCTCATTTTGCAGTTATGGAAGCTAGGGTACAGCGAGGTTAAGTAACTGCCCAAAGTCACACAAGCTGGTAAATTGGCAACCAAATCTAGTCTGAAGTTGTAGCTATCTTTTATTTGTTCTGCACTTTTAAAAATTAATTTGTTCTCAACATGTAAAGAGAAGGACAATTCACAGTTTGAAAAGATGTAGATTTTTCAGCTTCTTTTAAAATACATGCTAAAATCTAGCTACACTTGGCCTGCTTTCCCACATGGCAATGTTCTGCTGAATTTAATGAGCGTCTGCTTTATACAGAGCATAGACTCTCATAGACCTCAGTGCTTAACCAGCCTGCTTAACTCTTTTTCTTTTTTTAATTTTTTTTATTTTTTGGGGGGGAGGTAATTAGGTTTACTTGTTTATTTATTTTTAGAGGAGGTACTGGGGATTGAACCCAGGACCTTGTGTATGCTAAGCATACACTCTACCACTTGAGCTATAGCCTTCCCCTCCAGCCTGCTTAACTCTTACGTTATCTGACTGTCCTTGTAGGAATATAGATCATATATTTAAGGTATAAGACAGTTCTCAGGGAATTTTGGAGGAAGACAAACAGATAAAATAATAATAAATAATACAACTTATAATGTGATTTAATAATACACTTATGATTGAAAGCACAGCACTTTAAAGGTATAATTTTGAACTGGGCATTTTTTATAGTAGATGGCTTATATTGAAGAGTAGATGAAAATAGAAACATAGGTGAGGGTGATATACTTTATAGAAAATAATACTCTAATAATAGTAGTGCTATGTTCTAGGCATTGTAATAAATGCTTTATATGAGTATATCTCCTTGAATCCTTTCAACAACCCTATGAAGTAGATGAATATTACCCTCTTATTACAGATGAGGAAACTGATGCCCGTATCAGTTCAGTGATTTGTTTAAGGACACACAGCTACTCAGTGACTCAAGAACCCTGAGCTCCTGATTTCTGGTTCAGTGTCCTTTATAAGGTCGTTTCAGAAAGAGCTGAAAATCTGGGAAGTTTCCACATTCTCTAAGGACAGTTTGTAAACTAAGGAAGTAACAGTGTTGCAGAGAAATCGCAAGTAGGATTTGCTTCAGGTGTTCCAGAGTTGCCTCTAAATTTCTTTCAGGGAGCTGTTGAATAAAAGATTAGACAGGTCAGTAGTGGTAAAAGAGAGCCCAAAGTTAATCAATACCACAGATTATTCTGGATTGAAATTGATGTTACTGCCTGTAGGAAAACTCCTAAGTCCAAAGTGTATCCAATCCCTTGTCCATTATAAAGCTCAGTAAATAACCTGTGGGTCAATGGAGACCTCACTATTCACTCTGCCCAGTTCGTGATCTATGTCTCCAGCCCTGAAGAAATCCACTTTCTAAAAAGTGATTCAGTTCAACTTTTTTTCTTAAATGGCAATTCAGTTATTTATGAACTAGTTTACTAAAATAATCCCCTTAAGCTGTAGAGAGCAGTTTATATGGGGAAGAATATCAACAACATTCTTGATTCACAGAAGTAAAAAACAGCCTTCTTAAATTTAATCTATGATAATTAAATATATTAAGATCTCCACTAGCTTGTGTTCTTAAAATAGTGTATCGATAGCATTACCTGGTCAACTGAGTGTTAAGCACAAACTCCCCTGCTGAAAAATCTCAATAATACATAAACCCAGGAGATTCCATGTTGAATTCTTAGTGTGTTGGGTTAGTTAGTGGATGGACTCTTGGGGTCATTATCAAAAATCAGTGGCAGAGAGATTTGTAAGACAGACCACCAGGTTCAGCCTTCTAAAGAGCGCTGAAGAATTCTGGTCGTTGGTAATAATGAAGCGAAGTGACACAAAGGGTGTCATAGGGCAGAGCAAATAGAAGACTCGTCATTACCAAATCCTTGGGGGATGTTCTTCTTTCCGTACCATCCAGCCCTGAAAGCTTTTTAAAAATATTACTTTTTAAAATGTGATATGGAGATAAATCTAGTATTTGTTTTTACCTGTAAGTGCCATAATACGACTAATGTGTCTCTATCAGCTCTGAAGGGCACTACACGTAGTATATTAATAATAACATAGTAAGAATTTGTGAATTTCTTCATATAAAGCAGACTCCAGGTTATTCCTTGCATCAGTCAGAATCTCAGCAGAAAGCATAAGGCATACTCAAAAGACTAATAAGAGAATTTAATGAAGTCACTATTCACAAAAGTATAGGCCTCCTCCCTGGGCACAAAACAGAGGAGGGAAAAGCTGGAGAGTCGATCTGGAGAAGCAAGCAGAAAGAATATCTAGCACATCCCTTAACCATATGTTAGGCCAACTGCAGTAATAAACAAGCCCAAAATTTTAAGGGCTTAACATAATAGAGGTCCAGTATAGATCCATAGAGGACATAGGAGCCTCTCTTCCATGCAGTAATCCAGGGACCCAGGTTCCTTCCATCAAGTTTGTACCATGGCCTATGGCAGAGGTCAGCCAACTTTTCTGTGAAGGGCCAAGTAGTAAATACTTTAGGCTCATGGGCCATACAGTCTCTGTCACAACTACCCATCTCTGCTGTTGTAGCACAAAAGTAGCCATAGATAATATTTAAATGAACATGTGTGGCTGTATTTAAAAATAATTTACAAAAAATAGGTGGCACCTGGATTTAACTCCTTGGCCATAGTTTGCTAACCCTGACCTAAGGCATCACAGTCTTCCTTAGAATCCTCTGCATCTGAGAGCAAATAAGAGGAGAGAAAGTATGTGGAGGTTTCGTAAGTTGCTTATTACTTTCAACTTTGCTCTAAACTGTTATTTCTCAAAGGGCATTCCATATATGCAGCACATATACTGCAGATTTTCTTAGGGAAAAAATGGGTCTGAGACCATATAAGTTGGGAAATATGTTTAGTAGATTCTCCCTCTGCGTTGACATTTATAATGGATATTAATATGTCAAAGGCTCTGAAAAGTCCTTTAATGTATAATTTTTTAAAAAAGACCTTTTGTGAATGCTGCTTTGTTATAAAGTCACTGTCACCTGCTTTCTGAGTGGGAGATGAAGGAAGTAGTCTTATAGGTAATGTTGGGGGTATTATTTGTGACCCCAAATGTGTGAAAACTTTTTAAACATTAATTGTAAAGCCAATAAATACATGCACATAGTTAAAAATTAAAGATTCCTTCTAATCCTTACCTAGCACCTACACCAGTTACCTGCTTACTTCAACTTCCATATGTTGTGTTTGTATGCCTATTGCTTTGCTCTGCCTCTCGCCTCTGGCATGCTGTCCTTCATGCCACCTTCACCTTCGGCTTCAATTGTATGATTCCAAAGACGTGTCTGTTTCATCCTTCACTGTGGTATTGCCAGTGCCGACAATATTGCTTGACACATAGTGTGTGTTCAATAAATGTTATATTAATGAAATCCTGTACTGCCTGGTAGACTAGATTCTAGTATTCTCTCTTTCTTTCTCTGTCTCTGTCTGTCTTTCTCTCTCTCTCTCTCCCTCCCTCCCTCCCTCCATCCAATAGTCTATTACACTTCCAGGCACCATCTGGTTAGGACAGGCCATTTGGGATCACAAACCCAACCTCCCTATTGTTTAGAGCAGTGATTCACAAACCTGGATGATTATAAAAATCATCCAGGGAGCTTTCAGAAAACTGTGGATTTCCAAGTTTCTAGAATCAGAATTGCTAAGAATGGGATCAGGGAATCCAGAACTTTGAAACACTCAATTGTTATACCTTCAAATACATAGTTTTTAAAATTATTCTTATTTTTTATTGAAGTGTAATCAGTTTACAATGTTAGTGTCAGTTGTACAAAAAATGATTCAGTTTTACCTATATATATTTATTTTCAGTTTCTTTTCCATTACAGCTCATTCCAAGAAATTGAATATAGTTCCCTGTGTTATATAGTAGGTCCTTGCTGCTTCTGCACTTTACATATAGTAATATAAATACATAAATATTTTATTAAAGGTTTTTGGGTACCAACAGGGAACAAAATCAATTAAGTCCTTATTTTGTGGAGTTTGTATTCTAGTGGGGAAATCACCACGTAAAATAGTTAACAAATAAATATATAATATGTCTGGTAGCATTAAGTCCTATGAGAAAAAAATAAAACAGAGCAATGAGACACATAATGCCAGGAATGCATATATATTTTAAGTAGGGTGGTCAAGGAAGGGTGATGTTTTTTCTCTGATTTCTACCACCTCCCCATTCCCACCAATTCATTCTCCACCCATCTTTGCTTTGCTCTCTACCTATGATAACCAGTCTCCCAGATGACCCCTAGTGATCTTCAGCTCCTGCGAATTCACATCCTTGTGTATTCATCTCCCACATTGACTCGGAATCCATCCGTATGACCAACAGAATATAGCAGAGGTGATAGTGTGTGTGATTTTCAAGGCTAGGTTATAAAAAGACATGGAAGTTTCCATTTTGGCCTCTTTTCCCACTGTATGGGAAGCCAGGTGCCATGTCAGGAGGACCCTCAAGTAACTCCATGGAGAGGCCCACTGGGGGAAGAGCTGAGATCTCATGTCAACAACCAGCATCATCTGGTCAATCATATAAGTGAGCCACCTGGACAGAGCATCTTTCAGCCCTCAGTAAGCCTCCAAATGACTGCAGCCCCAGCTGACATCTTGACTGCAGTCTAATGTGAGACCCAGGGCCTGGACCACCAAGATGAGCTGCTCCCAAATTCCTGACTCACAAAAACTATAAGACAAAATAAACATTTATTGTTTGAAAAGAAACTTGTCACTTTGCTGCTTCTTTAGATGTAGAAACCCCAGGGTTTGAGCCTTCTTCTCAACGTTTTCTCTTCATAAGCCTTGACAGCAAATGAAAATTCCAATGCATAACACAGAAAATTTTTAACAGTGGCTAGTTCCGAGGAAGGAGGTTGGAATGTATCTGTGGGAGGAGTAGGAATATATATATATATATGTGTGTGTGTGTGTGTATACACACACACATACACACACACAGATACATCCCAGATCATGACTCCAACCCTACAAATAGGGTACTAAATTAAGGGAACTAGGAAACTCAGGCAGCATGAACAATTCAGGAAGGGATGGAGGAATCCAGTGTCTTATTTTTTTTAAATTTCCATTGAAGCATAGTTGATTTATAATGTTAGTTTCAGGTGTACAGCAAAGTGATTCAGTTATACATATATTTTTTCTTTTCCATTGTATGTTATTACAAGAAATTGAATATAGTTTCCTGTGCTATACAGTAGGTCCTTGTTGTTTATATATCCTATATGCAGTAATGTGTGTCTGTTAATCCCCAACCCCTGATTTATCCATCCACACCCTTCCAGTGTCTATTATTTTTTTAAGTGAAGTGTAGTCAAGTTACAATGTATCAATTTCTGGTGTACAGCATAATACCCAATCATGTACACACACACACACACACACACACACACACACACACACACATATATTCGTTTTCATATTCCAGGGTCTATTATTAACAAGCATATGAGGTGGTGACTAGGTCCCTTTTAGACCCTCATAGCACCCCGGGCATAATTCTAGCCCTGGAAAAATACTATGATATTTTAAGATTACACGTCTGAAACCTATGCTGAGCTATCTCCAAGGCCTAATGAGAAGACCTGGCACATAACAGATGCTCATTAAAGCTTGCTGAAGTGAGCTGAGTGGAAGAGCCATCAAATTATGAGGACTGGGATACAGAATTAGGGCCAGACTGGCAATGACAGTGATGCCCTGTTGCCTATAGACTAGAGAGTTGAGTTTGGGCACTTTAAATGCTCCTCTCTCAACTGTTATTTAGATGAATCCGAGGGGTTGGGGCACGGCTGAAGTTGTAGGCAGTAAGCAAATGGCCCCAAAAGGGAGGGTGGCAAAGGCTGGAAACCAGGTAGAGGCCTGGCTGGTCAATTAAGATACCCGAAGAAAAGATAGTGTTGGAATAGGTAAGAGACCTACTCTATACCAGAATATGAAGAAGGGTGTTAAAAGCAAGAATTTTCCAAGACTCTCAGATATCATGTTGTTTCTAAACTCTCACAATTTCTGATTATAAAAATTCCCTTCCCCAGGCAGCTCAGAGAAAAATCTTTGGGGATAATACTATTTTCTTTCATCTTCCTGTCAGATTAGTCCAGATTCTTGTGGTCAGCGATTTGTAGCCCTTGAAACATTGAGGAGAAGCATACCAGGCATCACAGATGAGTGGTGTTCCCCAAAGAGGTAGTGTTACACCTGCCCACACTGACCAGTATTTTTCATTACATACCAAATTTGAAAAAAAAAAACACAAAAACCCTCCCTAATTCCTGAGACAAGCACATCAAAATGATTGAAAAATCTACAGTCCAAATCATTCACATCTTAATCCCTGGAGATGCTCTTCCCCCTCAACCTAGTTGAGTGAAGAAGGCACTTCCCTGGAGACAGCAATTAGATTAAAAAGCTAGGAGCCTTCCCCTTGATTACTTAAAATGATACTAAGTCCTTGAGCTAAAGTAGATGGATGGTAATGGTTTCCAAGGGACAGACAACTGAGAAAACACAACTTCATTGCACTTTCTTTCCAGTTTACTTACTTAATGCTGTGAAAATACTTTTTGTAAATTTTATTAGAGAGGCTGGAAGCCTTTTTAAAATGGATCAGAGCGTTCTCCCCTGATTTCAAATAGCTGAATGAAATTCTGCCAAGTGCTGATAATAACAATACTTCTGTGTCACGGATGGTCAGTCCTTACTCCCACCCTTACAACAAGCATGAAGTTCTAATCAGTATAATGAATGAAGTAGTTATTAACATTGTGAAAAAACACCCGAAATTGCTGCTCTTCTGTGAATTATACTGGTAGATTCAGGCTCTTTTTCTCTGGTCAGATGGCTCATCCAAGGACTTTGTGATTAAAAAGGCAGGAGGTTATTAACCAAATGGATAAATGAGAGGGCTGCTTACTAAAGAATTCACTCCCCACTGGGAACCTTCTCTCTGTATTGAAAATAGGATTTGATTTATACCCCCTTTTACAATGTATACCCTTTTTACAACCTTCGAAGACTAAAATGTCAGGCACACCTGTATTTTAGGGACAATCCTATTAGTGATTTATGAACAGTAAACAAATGTGTAGATCATCCATTCCAGGTACGTATACCTCAGACAAACTTTTCCCCTGCCCCTCCTCAAGTCACTTAGCCTAGCTGTCTCCGTTTCCCACTTGTTCAAGTGGGATAATAATACTTTCCTCCCTCAAAAAGGTGTTTTTGAGAACTAAGCAGTTAGGGAGCTGCTTCGAAGATGAACTGCTGTTTTCACGATCCCTTGGCTACAGCAGTTAAACATAATGTAAATATGTCATGTTTGGTTTTCATGTAACCATACTCTCTTGAAAACAAAATTTGCTTAAAATCTTTTCCCACTTCTCTGCCTTGGGTCTGTGTGGGACTTGGGGTTAATTAGCATCCACAGGCTCTTATCTAGCCTTTTCAAAGGGCTAATTAACTAGTGTATACTTTGTCAAATTCTAATGAGAACTGATAAGGAGCCTTTTTACCCGGTTTTATTTTCTCTTGGGGGAGGATATATTATTTTAGCAAACATTTGTTTTGTTTTGTTTTTTTCCCAAGGAGACAATATTTGTGGATTTAACCAATGTCTACTAAGCGCCTTTAAGGCCTATGGGGGATACAGAAGAATACAAAACAAAAATTTTCAGAGGAGGTAGTGGATCTGAGAAGGTTAAGCTGGTTATAAAAAAAAAAACAAAACTGTAAGCCAGAAACATTATGCATATGTGCGAAGGGACTCTCCAGTAAAAGAGCACTGAAGTGGGCATAAGGTGACAGGCTTGACTGATGTAGAGGCCTTGCTCTAGATAATAATGAACAAGATGAAGTGTGGAGGATGGACTTGGGGGGAGATATAATGGGCTTAATCAGAGAAGGAGAGCTTAATCAACAAAGAGGGTAGGGAAACTGGGAGAAGGAGGCTGTAGGCAAAAAAAAAAGTGCTGGGCTGTGATTCCAGAGACCTGGGTTTAGTCCTGATGCAGACTTTGCCATCCTTGCCCTTTGGTTGGTAACTTCTCCTCTTAGAACTTTAGGTCACCCCTCCACATTGCAGAGGTTGGGACTACATAAGGGACTTCCAACCAGGGCATTCTAGGATTTGAAAATTTCCTCGGAGGAGGGAGTTTTAAAGGTTAAATTCACTCAGGTTCTCAAGTTCTCATTAGGTCTTATGGCTTAAGAGAGAAAGTATACAGAGGAGGGGAATGAACCTTATGAAGGCCTTTCCATTAAAGCCTGGGACCAGAGTAAGGAAAAACCAGTTATGGAGAAAAAAATACATGAAAGAAAACCCTGTATCAAATCCATTAAATTTGCAGTGGGGAGGTTGGTATCATGCAGTGGAAAGAATACAAGCTTTGGGGTTGAATAGACCTGACCAAGGTTTGAATCCCAATTTATCCACTCGGTTGTGATTTCAGGCAAGTTCCATAACCCCTGAGTCAAAACCCTCCCCTACTGAATTGTAATAATAATACTATACACGTAATAGGCTTGTTTTGAAAACTAAATGAGTTCAACTGAGCAAAGCATGTTGTACCAACCCGGTTTGCCATAAACACTCAATAAATGGTAGCCATTTAGAGGTCCCAATTCCTGGGGCCCTGGTTTGTCTTGACTGCTTTTGCTAGACAAGTTAGGTTATACAAAAGGGCCTCTTTAGCACCTCCTTAGAGACTGAGCTTTTATCATCTTTAAATTGAGGGCCTCCGTGTCAGCTTACACAACAGCCCCCTCCCCCCACACTACTAGACTTCCCCACCTCCCTTCCTAGAAAACAGGTTTTGAAGCATCTCTGCTATTTTCAATTTGTCAGTATCTGGATGTGCCTGGTCCCAGTCAATTTAGACGTAGGGACTTGGACCGTGTCCTTGTCCTTCAAATACCTGTGGGTATATTTGATTTTAATTCCTGTCAATATAGAGAGCTTTCACAGGATACTAAGGAAGCCATTTCCCATTGCCAGGCAGCCCCGACCACCCTTTCTCTCAGTTGCAGGGGCTTACTGGGGGCCTCTGCTAGGGTAGAGACTTTGGCTCTGTTACTCAGATATGTTAGGCAGAGATCTGTTTGGCGATTAGTTTGATGAGATAGGAGTGCCACACAAAAGGGGGCTTGTGCATTTATTGTAGTTACTGAGATTAAGGGAGCCAGGTACTGCTGTGGGAAGCTGCCTCATTGAAAAGAGAGGCCATTCTTTGATGTAGAGAGGCCCAGCCTTACCCAATGAGAAAAATGACTATTAGTTTCCTTGATTTTGCTTGAAAAGTGCTTTAGCCAACTGCTTAGCTTGTCTTATGTAATGCTTCTTTGAGGTGGGGGGTGGTTAAGTCTGTGCAGAGGAAGCAAAGTGGAGATTTCATTTTTCATTTGTTTCCCATGATCTCAGCGGCAGCCCAACTGACTCCCCTCTTCCCCGCCCCCCTGCTTTTGTTCTTTCTCTTTTTTTCCATCTTTTACACTTAGTCACACACTCTTCTTCCCCGCCCCCCGTGCTGGTCTTTTTTCCAGCTAGTGCCTCTGTCATGCTCTACGTTGATCTAACCCATACCTCATGTAGCACTCACCCATTTTACTTGTTTTGACACATGCAGCCCCTCTCACTGTACATACGCCTTGCATCCAAGCTCTTTTTCTCTATTTACTTAGTTTCTTGTGTTATTAGAAGAGGAATTACATAGATACACCAAAAGAGTAAAGGGTTGCCTTTGGAAGCTGTATTGCGCTTAATATCAGAATAGGCATGTGTCTGATTTTGCAACAGCCACCAAAAGAAATTCAGAAGATAATACTGTGAGGAAGACCTAAAAGTGTGAAAACCTGAGAAATACTTCACTTTCCCTTCTCCCTTCTTGGTACGTCCACTGCTCTGTAGTGAAGCTGGCCAGTGGCAGCCCTCGAGCTGATTCTAAAGACAAGCTGCTCCCATCCTCCACGTCCTGCTCCTCTTCTTTTCCCTGTCTTCCGTCTCATCATGCATGGAACGCACTTGGCACTGGGCCTGCATTAATAAATGATAGCTTTACCAACCCTGGTATCCTTATCCGCTTTCCCTACTGTATGTTTCTTCATAACACCAGTCACCATCCGCCATACTATATATTTTAGTTAGTTTCTTTGTTGTGTACTTTTCACCCACCTGACCCCCGCCCTGCCCTCCTCCACATACACAGTGTAGGCTTCTCACAGGCAGAAGTTTGGGATGTTCAGTGCTGTACCACTAGCCTGGCACTTGGTCGTTGCACAGTAAATATTTGTTGAATAAATGAAGGAGCTCTTGTCTGTCTGCTCTCCTCTGCGATTATGTGGACACTCTGCGTAAGATCTCAGTGAGGCCACTTCTCCCAAATGAGGAACTGCACTTGACATCTCACTGTCGGTAACAACTGGACCTACGTGAAGGTGAGGCATCTCCTGCCTCGACACCAAGGAGACAACAATGACCAAGGCAGTGCAAAGCTTTCAAGTCAGCTGAAAGTGCATTGGTCTCGAGGGCAGGTTTTTGTTATCTAGATGTCAAGCTCAATGGATAAAATGAGACATTTTCCTAGAGAAGATAATCTTTTCCCAGAAGATGCAGAACTAGGGGCAGACTTGGAGGCAGGCTGGCTGAAACAATGGTCCAGAAACCTAAGAAGGCCATCAGCTAAACAAGGTTAAGAGAGAGGGCAGAGAGAGCTGAACTCTTGCTTCAAATCTGAGTGATTTCAGCTGCTCCTGTGGAAGGAGGGAGTGTTTTTCTTGCATAAAATCTCCAACCCTGCATCTGGCCTTATTGTCTGTCTTGCTGTGCTTTGGCTCAGAGATGCTGCTCTGAGTGGAAAACTTTCTCTTTGAATGGCTTTACTCGAAAACTTCCAATTTGCTCGAGCCATTTAGTTGTTGAAATTTCACAGGAAATCAGAATATCTCAAGGTTGAAAGTTTGAAATGATTTTTAGTGCAATGATTTTCAAACTGTACTTTGTGAATTTAAGTTAGTCACAATCACTTTCTTTGGCAATTAAAACATTGGTGATTGTCAAGTGTTGGCAAGAGTGTGGGAAAATGGTAGACCTTGCTGGTGGGAGTGAAAACTGATGTAGCCTTTTTTGTTGGGTAATTTGGCAACACATGTCAAAAATTGAAATTCACATGCTCTTTGACCCATCAGTTCCACTTCTTGGAGACTATCATCTCCCAAGTATACACTATTGCATCAATTCTAAAACACACATTTATGTTATAGGTGTGCATTTTATATACATTTTAATATTTGTGCAATTGGGATGCGCCTTGATTCAGTGAAATATGGTACTTCCACACATTCACAAGAAGTTACTGTATGGATTTTCATTGCAGTGACACTTTTAACAGTAAGATTGAGAAAAGCACAAATGTCCATAGATAGGAATACTGGTTAACTAAGTTGCATTCATCCCAAATAACATCCTATGCAGCTACTTTAAAAATGAGGTGGATCTATATGTGAGTATTTGAAAAAAAATTCTGAGGTATTTAATTAAGGAGAAAAGTTAAATATTGTTTAGAAAAATCACTGTTAAAGAATCCTGTTTTAATAAGATCCTGTAAGGGAGGAGGGTATAGCTCAGTGGTAGAGCATGTGCTTAGCATGCACAAGGTCCTTAGTTCAAACCCCAGTACCTCCGTTAAAAAATAAATAAATAGACCTAATGACCTCCCCCCTCCAAAACAACAGAAATAAATAAGATTATATATATATTCTGACATATATGTACAAGCAACTGTTATCCAAGATTTCTTCTAGGGTGAGGATTGGCTCGTGGAAGACTTTTACTTTTCTTTTTTTTTCTTAATTGAAGTAGAAACCAAACCAGAAGAATGAATTCCAACACTTACTGTTCATTCCTCTCTATTGTTGATCTTCTCACTATTTCCCTGCAAGTTGGAGCTGTTCTTGGATGCAATTTCTCTCACTTCCTTTTTTTAACTTTTCATTTTGTACCTTTTTTGTACAGTTTGAATTTTCCTGATATGCTCATGTATTGCTGTATTTTCTTAAAAACCAAAAGAGGTTTCTAAGAAATGAATTAGGGTTCTTTTTCCCCCTTTAAACTTTTCTGTATTAAAAACACACAATAGATGTTATTTTAAAAAGGAAATCAATAAGACAGCCCCTGCCTCAGTAGAGTTCTTAGTATGATAAACCAGAGAACAAATGCTTTACTAGGTCCAATAATAGAGACTTGAACAGAGTGCTGGGCTAGCAGGGAAACATGGAGGGGAAACTGATTCATTGACTGAAGAGGTATCAGTAAAGTGTCACAGAAGGGACATTTGAGCCAAGGCTTGGTGGAGCAGAGGACACGTGGTGAGAAGCACAGTGGTGTGGAAGGCGTTTCTTGTCCTAGGAGTGTTGAGAGGTTCCATGTGGTCGGATACCATGTCTGTGGGTGAGGAGAGTTGTGAGTAATGAGAACAGATAATTATGTACTATGTGCTGGACACACTGGGCTAGGTGCTCCCAGTTTTCCACCTCCAATCCTTAGAAGGGTATTCAGGAATACATGGCCTTGGGAACATCAGTAGTGGTAAAGATAGCCCGGGTTTCAACATGAACCAAACTGGGTTCCAATCCAAGCAATTTAGTCTGCCTGACCCTTCCTTAAAGAGTTGTGATGAGGTTTAGGGAAGCAGTATACAATGTGCTTGCCAGATAGTCAGAACCTATACAAGTTAGCTGTGATTAAAAATTCTCATTCTTATCATTCCTCCCCTCCCAGATCTACCTTCCTGCTGCATATGCAGTAGGAACTCAGTGAATCCCTGCTGCTGAATGATTTGTGAGGGAGTTAGGGAAGGTATATAGTAGGACATGATATGACAGAGCCATCACCTCCTATTCTCCCATCCAGCCCTTAATACCATACAAGTCAGAATATTTTGCCTAAGAGAACCTAGTACATACCCTCTCTGAATATGTGAGAAGGCAAAACTTTAGGTACCTAAATAAGATAGTGGTTATACCTAAATAAGTATAATCAGTGAATCTGATCACTCCCAAGGCTTTTAGACTACATGGATGATAGAACAAAAAGTAAAAATGAAAAATCGCCAATGCAAATCAAATTTAAGGTAAAAGTCTGTGAGCTTCGATAAACAAGGTGGTGTAGTACCGACACCGGGACTGAAGCAGACGGACCCTCAAACATGGCTGCTGTGTCATGAGACTTGAAGTTGGTCATTGAAAGTACCCACTCTGTCATTTATTAGTGGTGTGACCTTGAACAAGCCATTTCCCTATGGAGAAATAGTCCCTCTCTGTTCTCACCTATAAAATAGGAGGGTTGAGTTAGGATTGGATTAGAGTTAGTTTAGGTCAGCAATCTGCAGCCAAAAGTAGTCTGCCACCTGTTTTTTGTAAATAAAGTTTTGTTGGAACACAGCTTTGCCTATTTGTGTAGTATTATCTCTGGTCAGTTTTGCACGGCAACGGCAGAGTTGAGCAGTTGTGACAGAGACCATATGGCATACAAAGCTGAATGCATTTACTATTTGGCCCCTTGCAGAAAAAGTTTGCTGGCTGCTAATTGATGTGTAAGATCTCTTCCACCACTGACGTCCTGTAATATCCATACTTAATGCATGAGGCCATTTGCAATCACTAGGTTTACTGTGGAAACCTTTCATGAAATTTGAAAATGTTCCAGAGGTCCCAACCATAAATTTATTATTAATGCAACAAAAGTTTTTGAAGCATTTGCTGTTTGATCCAGACTCTGCTTGTTCTGAAGATGCAATGCAGAACAAATCCAGATATGCTCCTGGCACTCAGAGAGCTTACCATCTACTAGAAAAGACAGTTTTTAACAGAACCTCATCACATCTTTCACTTTTGAAAGCAAAGCCAATTGAATATTTCATAGTAGGTTGATGACTGACCGGGTTTACATGTGAACTTATGAACATTTTTGTTCATTGATGTATTAGTCTGCTCATTCATTCATTCATTGTATATTTATAGAGTTTTTACTGTGTGCCAGGTGCTGGGCTGGGCTAGATTCCTAAATCTACTCATGAAAAAGATGCACAAAGTTTCTGTCCTTGTAAACCTTACAGTCTATTTGGGAAGGTATATATTAATCAAGAAAACCACAAATAAATATATAGTTTTCAACTGTCATAAGTACTTGAAAAGGACCAGAGTCACATGGCAGCATTTAACAAAGGAACATGCGCTAGACTGGAGAGATCAGAATGATTTCTGAGGAAGCATTTTGGCTAAAATTTAAAGGTTGAGTAAAACTGATCATCTAGATAGTACTAGTGAAAACTGTTGCTTTTCTTGGTTGATGGAAATGGAGTTCGGGGGCACTGAAATCTGTATTTTTCAAACTGCAGGTTGAAGAAAACTCATTCTTTTTTTCTTATTTTTATTGAAATGTTGTCAGTTCACAATGTTAATTTCAGGTGTACAGCAAAGCGTATATATGTATATATTCAGTTTCTTTTCCATACGGCTCACTACAAGAAATTGAATCTAGTTCCCTGTGCTATACAGTCAGTCCTTGTTGTTTGTTTTATATACAATAGTGTGAATCTGTTAATCCCAAACTCCTAATCTGTCCTCACCCCACCTTTACCAGCTAGTAACCACAGTTTGTTTTCAATATCCATGAATCTATTTCTGGAAACCCATTCTTATTTTTTTAATCAATTGTATGGATCCTGACCAACCTTTGTTTCCTAATACAATAGAGTCGAATGGACAAGACAGGAATAGAATCAAATGAAAATTTCCACTTGCGTGATTGGAAAGAATTGTTTTGAGCAACTATGTAAAATGCATTTCTTAACTGAGTCAGTCCCAAAAGTGGGAGTCACTGATCCAATCTGCCTTGGCTCTATATAGTCACAGTTTATCAGGAAACATCTCTGTTCTTTAGTTGCTTGCCTTTAGAGACAAAGGAATGTGTTCTTCAAGTTTAAGTTTCTTTTGCATGTTTTTTTCAAAGAAAGCATGACAGTGAGTGAAAGAGCACTAGCCATCATTTCCTGAGTGCTTACTTTGGTACCAGAAATTACACAATATGCCTTGTTTAAATTATACCCTTTAATCTTTATGCTTTGTGTAACTTACACCATTTAATCCTCACTGCTATCCTACAAGACAGGTATAATTCATTATCGCCTTTTCAGATAACCATGTTTGAGGCTCAGAGAGGTTAAGGGACCAGCCCATGGTCACACAGCCAATAAATTTTTCTTGCCTAAATAGTAACAAAATAAACATGAATAAACTCAATTTGGTACTGTCTGAACATTCAAGAGATATATTAGAAGTGAGTCATATTTGAAATACCCCTTGAGAACCTCCTAGGTTTCTATTACCTGTTTGATGATACAAATTTTGTAGACCTTTCAAGTGAGTTCATCTCTCTCTTCTCCTTTCTATAAAAAGTGTTTCTTAATTCCTGAGCTGCTTAGATGGAATTTTGACTCACTTAATTCCAACATGGCAAAACTCATTCTTTGCAACTGGAAACACAGCATCAGAAAGTATGACCCTGATGTCACGCTATGAGTCCCCTAGCCCTGCAAGTCTCCAAAAAAAGTCACTAAGGAAGGAAAATTTGGGAACAATAGGCAATAACAAAGTGATCAATTCTCCAGGCTGGGAGATACAAACAAAAGATGCATGGCAAGTGGAAGTACAATAGAAGGCCCTGGGGGGAGACTCTGATGCTATCATTAAGAGACTCAAACTGGTTCCATTTAATTTTCTCAAACAAAATAGATTAGCAGGTGCCTCCTATGTTCTTACTCAAATAATTTCATTCTTCTTTAACATACAATGAGAATGGAGGCGGCAGGGAGAAATCCTTCAATGACTAAATAGAAGGAAATTAATAGCCTTTTGGGTCAGAGAATTATAATTCTAAAGACAGATTTTCCTTAGTCAGATAATGAGCTGCAGTTAAAGAGAAGATTGGAATAATGTGAAGATAATTCCACAAGTGCCCCTTTTCAGGACCCTCTGTCTTAAAGTGGCAATCTGAAGCATGATATGATGAAAAATTCCTTTGGAGTGGGAGACATAAAAACTTGGTTGGGGCACTGTCTAATCCAAGCTTGGGTAAACTTCAGAAAGTAACTTCACTTCTGTGAGCCTCAGTTTCCTCCTCCTGTAAAATAGCAGTGAAAACAAAATCCCTGACCTAATTCCCAGTGTTGTGAGGAGTAGATGACACTCATGTTTAGGAAATGGGTTTTATCAAATTTCTATAACAATGTAAGGTGTGAAGATGATACATCAGGTTCTTGCTTAAGAATTTACAATGGAAAGTCCAGAATCCTCAGAAGAGGCTTTGATGCAGCTAATAATGTGGCCCTACCTCACCTCTCTAGCCTTCTCACTCATTGTGCCCTTTATAAGACCTCGCTGCCCCATTTACATGGTTCCATTTGCTCTCCTGCGAATAAAATGTTGTCTTTCCTGCCTCTGATGTTTGACTTAGGTTGGTCTTCCTGCCTTTTGCCTCTCCCCTTTTCTTTTACTTGACTGAAATATCTAGGAAATGCACCTCACTTAAGAAGTGCCTCCTCCAAAAAGGCTGTCTACATCTACTACTCCCTACTACTACTCCCCAACACTGGCAGGATCAGTATCGCTAATCCTGAAGCCTGCTAGAAATGCAGATTTCCAGGCACTTCCCAGACCCACTGAATCAGCTTCTGCGTTGTAACCAACTCCCCACGGCACATGACAGTTTAAGAAATGCTGTCCTACACGGCTTCAATCCTCATTCCCTTCTCCCTTCTCTGCATTTCTAGAGCACTTGGGGACATCTGGCTCATTATTGAATTGCTCCCCCGTTAAACAAGTCTTCTCAACTTTTAGACTGTAAGCACTTGGGGGACAGCTATTTATTTAATGATTTTGTATTTAGGAATCATTTTTTTTAACCTGCTTTCAATTCCACAGAGGTCTCCTATGTATAAGCCACTGTGGGTACAAAAATGAGTAAGATGTAGTACCTACCCAGAAGGAGTTCAAGGTCAAGTGAAAGGAGGGATTCCTCCCTTCCTCCTGTCTTCCTTCCCTCCCTCCTTCCCTCCCTCCCTCCCTTCCTTCCTTCCTTCCTTCCTTCCTTCTATCTATCTCTCAACATTTTGCAAACATTAGTCTGTTGCAGACACTAGACTAGTTGTGAGAATGTGAGGATAGTTAACACAAAGTCTCTGCTTTTGAGTCTAGTGGAACTACAGATGACCATAAGCAAGTATCTTTACTAAATGTTTGTTAATGCTGTGACAGTGTTGCCTTAGGAGTGCAGATGAGTGATTCACTGATTTGGGAAATGAGAAGGTAAGAAAGGCTATAGAAAGAAATTAGGGTTATATTTGAAAGGTGACTTTGAACCCCCAGGTAGACAGAGGTTTCCCACACAGAGGGAACAGCATGAGCTTGTGTGTACGTGCACACACACACAGACACACACAGTACATGGTGTGTTTAGGGAATGGCAAGTAGTCAGGTGTGTCTAATGTGGGATATGTGTGTGTGTGCTGGGGTGGGGGAAGAAGAGTCTGGATGGCTGGAGGTAAGGCTAAATTAGACTGGAAATCACAGTACAAAAGATTCTGTATAACATGTATAAAACTAGGAAACTTAAGTGGTTTTTTTTTTCCTTTCATTATACAATGGGGAGTGCTCAGTGATTGTCAGATATTATTATCTCATAGCAAGTGCTCAGTAAAACTCCCTTGAATTGATTATAGAAAGAGAAAGAAGAGTCTCTTCAAGGGTCAAGGCAAAATGACCCTTAATTTGCTCTGGATTCTGCCATCTTGATTAGGAATGTCAAGACGCTACTGTGATTGGGGAGGAAAACGTGCCTGACTGAAGACAGCTCCCTATCAGAATGGTCAAGTCAAAGCACAACATGAAGGCTCAGAACAAATTGGTCTGAATAAAATGTGGGTTATCATGTCATTGAAACCCAGACAGACTTTCTGATGTGAGGGACGAAACCTTGAAGGCCCCCTTTGCAGGTAACAGACACACAGGTGTCTGGAAAGTGAAGGTATGAGGATGTGGGGTTGCTATTGAGATAAGCTCACCACTGTGAAGATAAAGACTTGGAATTTGAGGTCTGAACACACAGTTTCCAAGCCTGGCTCTTCTACATACTAGTTATGGGGTATGCGGAAAGTTATGCCTGTGTTTGGGGGCTGAAAATAAGGCCCTGTTACTTTTTTTATTTTTATCACCTGTTTCCCTACTTAGACAGAATCTTTCTGTATGAAACCATCATGGCAGCTGGGGTGTTACACTCCCAAGAAAGCGCCTGCTAGATTCCTTGTTTTATGGACTCAACTTTTTCTTTATTCTTATTTTTTATTGAAGTGTAGTTGGTTAACAATGTTAGTTTCAGGTGTACAACAAAACGATTCAGTTATACATATACGTACATATATATTTTCAGTATCTTTTTCATTACGGCTCATTATAAGAAATTAAATACAGTTCCCTGTGCTATGCAGTAGGTCCTTGTTGTTTAACTATTCTATATATAGCAATGTGTGTATATGTTAATCCCAAACTCCTAATCTACCCCTTTCCACTTTTCACCCCCTGGTAACCACAGTTTGTTTTCTATGTCCATGACGTTGACTCAACTTTTGAGGAACCTCTGAAAAGGTTCTGATCGTCCCAGATGCAAAGATTTATGAGAGATTGTAGGATGTCAGTTGATTCATGGAATCACAGACTCGAAGGCTCAAGGGGAATGGGGAAATATTGCTTACCCCACCGAAATCCTGCTACAGTATGCCTACCAAATCGTAATCCCAATTCATCTTTATGCTCTTCCAATAGACCCATGTCACCTCCAACTATAGTTCACTCCCTCCTCTACTAGTACAATTCTCTCCAACTGCCTTGAGTTTGAGGAGGTTCATCCTTGTTTGGAGTTTCTGTAATATCACATTGCATAAATGGAAGTAGACATATGATCTCTAGACCAAGAGACTTGATTGTCCTGAATTCTTCTGCACTGGTTAGATCACATCTCAGAGTTTAAGGATACTTCTGGGCCATGAATTTTAACACATATGTAAGGCAACTGGCTTGTGTTCAGGAGAGTATGGCTTGGGAAGTGAAGGCATGGGTGAAGGAAGTGGGGATGTGGAGACTGGAGAAGAGGGTACTTTTTAAAAAAAATTTATTGAAATATAGTTGATTTACAATGTGTTAGTTTCTGGTGTACTTCATTGTGATTCAATTATATATGTGTGTATATATTCTTTTTCATCTTCTTTATTATTACAGGTTATTATAATATATTGAAAATAGTTCCCTCTGCTATACAGTAGGACCTTGTTGTGTATCTATTTTATATATAGTTGTTAGTTAGTATCTGCAAATCTCAAAATCCTAATTTATCCCTCCTCCTTCCCCCACCCCGTAACCATAAATTTATTTTCTATGTCTGTGAGTCTGTTTCTGTTTTGTAAATAAATTCATTTGTATCATTTTTTTTAAGATTCCACATATAAGTGATATCATATGAGATTGTCTTTCTCTGCCTGACTTACATCACTTAGTATGATAATCTCTACATCCATCCATGTTGCTGCAAATGGCATTATTTCAGCCTTTTTATATATACCACAACTTCTTTATTCAGTCGTCTGTTGATGGACATTTAGGTTGCTTCCATGCCTTGGCTATTGGAGAAGAGACTTCTGAGACAGGTTGGCTGTCTTTAAATATTTGAAGGGCCATGCCATCATGGGGAAAATGGATTAACTGTGTTCCATACTGCCACAAGGACTAGAGCTCAGATCAATATGTTGAAGCTACAGGAAATAAATTTTAGCTCAACCTGGAGGAACACAAATAGTCTGAGCCCTCTGAAGGTACAATAGGCCACCTTGAGAGGGAAGGAGTTCCCAGTAGCTGCAGTTATTCCAGCATAGGCTGAATGTTTTTCAAAAGTAAAGAGGATATTGTAGATCACATTTCAGCACTGGATTGGGAAGCCAGCCCTTTTGGCCTCCTTTGTGGGCCTTGAGATGCTCTCAAGGAAGCATGACACTCCAAGGAATCACTGGAAAACCACTGGACTAAGTGACCTTTACAGTCTAGTTTATCCCCATGATCAGATCAATATATCTGTAGATTTTACCCATTTGTTCAAGTTCTATGCTCTTATAACCTGCTTCTCTTTTTAAATTTTTTTCTCAAAAGTGTAAGTGGGGAGCTCTGTGCTATCTAGTAGATTGTATTTCTCAGGTTTCCAAAGGGGACCTTGAGCCAAATGACTTGTGACCATTCCATGCAGGCAGGCAAAAGAGTTATTAGAATTATGTAGTACATTCTCTCTCTGTCTCTCTCTCTCTCACACACACACACACACACATACAACTAATTTGATGAAATTGAGATCCAGAGATGCCAAATGACTTGCCCAAGATCATATAGTTACTTATGTTAGATCCGGGAATAGAACCAGAACAACATATACTTCATTATTAATGGTGTGGCTTGAATTCGTAAGGAGACTGTAAGCCCTTCTCCTCTAATACCCTCTCACTAAATAGTTACTGAATGAATTTATTTAGAAGTGTGTGTTAGTAAGGTAAATCTGTGGTTGCAAGCTATAAAACAATATCCCATGGTATTTGTGACTTTTTAAAATCGAAATCAGTGGCATTTCACTAGCCTCTGAAGCTGCTGTGATCTTAATGAATGAGACTTAAGATGACTACGGGCATGCCTGTTGCTCCCAGGCTCTCTCCTGTTAAAAGAAGCTGGGATGTTCTTTATGCGTGCTGTCGAGGTTTTATGACTTGGAAGTTCCATCCAGGTTCCTTTAAAATCCCTTGGCTAAAATCGAATGCTGTCCCGGGAATGACTTAGTGCACTGGGCCTGGGAGAGAGGGTTTCCTCTCTTGGATGGCTGAGTAGCTCCTTTAATCTATTTACCGCAAGTGTTCATTGCTCTGGGGCTCTGGGATTCTTCAGGATGAAAGCCCTCTATAAATATTTGTTATTGTTATGATAACCAGTATGGCTTCCTGAGTGAGATAAATTTGTCTTCTGGCTTCTGCTTCTCATAGCTGCCTTCCCTATCCTTTTATTTCTCTCTCCAGATAATTTTTGTGTTTGAGAAACAATCTATTTGTGCAGTTAATTAAACTGAGTGCAGCATGATAGGCGTTAGCAACATCTCAGGTTGTGACTGCAAAGGGATAAAGGCACTGAAGCTGGGGGTTCATACCATAAATATATTATTTTAATCAACCAGAGGGAAAAATATCCTTGAAAACAGAATTAAAAGTGATAGCAGAAAAATAATTAAATATTGAATGGAAAGGTCATGGGGACTGATTTCTACAAAATTAAAAATGGTAAATCAATGTTTGTAATATCCTGTAGACTGTTGTCACGATAACTCTGGCTTTCTAGTTTCCTATAGGATGTCAGATTGTTCACTGGGAACACAAGACCTCCCTGATCTGGCCCCAGACTGGTTTTCCAGACTCATCCATTCCTTCTCTCCCAGTGAATCACTCTCATCCCTCCTTGTTTATAAAGTCCCCCTCCTGCTTAAGTCACAACCCAGTGGTCCTTCAAGAGTTCAGGTGACAAGTCCATTATGAAACTTCCCTGACTATGTTTACCCCTAAAACATCGATCTTTCTGTTTCATCTTCTGAAATCCTATATGCTTGTCTGCATTCTCATTTGGCACACCATACTTTAGAGCAGTAAATGCTACTTATCTTCTCATGTGAGTCATTCTTGTCTCCTAAATATTAGCAGTTCATAAACTCCTGAGAGACAGAGCCTCGTGCTACCTTACATGCTGTATCATTGTGTTCCAACAGCACCATGTGCAGAGTAAACACTAGATTAAGAGGCTGATAACTTCACATTGAGGAGAGTCATAGTTGACCAGAATGGAAAAATGAGACTCACAGTTGGCATGAATGTAAGGATGTGGGGAGCCCGAGCAGTTGAAATGAAAGAAAACTGGCTAGATCTCTGGAGTTTGGGATTATTTCACAGTTGGGTAAGGGTATTTGTTGGTAGCCACCACACAGACCGAAACATCTGGTTGCCTCCAAATATGACTGGCACAGCTGTTGGTGTGCTTACAAATACTTCGCTCTTGACGTTAATGACTTTTGTCCAGCTGTGTCCAGTCTTCTAGCAACTGTTCTGACTACAGCACTTCTGGATCACATCTGTTGACTCTGCACGAGAAAGATATGTACATGGGGCTTCTTTTTTTAGTTCCTTAACTACAAATACGTTATGCAGGTAGTATTTTCCCTGAAAAAGCAAATGATGACAACCTCTGTCATTTAACTTTCCTGACCATGTGAGCCTTCAAAATAAATAATGGACATTTACTCACTCATACCTACCCCTCACAGTCTTGCATTCCATATTTTTTCCATATTGATATACTGCTCCCACCACAAGCCAAGAACTTGTATTGAGTTCTGAACCCAGAACAGGCACCTAGTAGGCACTTAATAAATTTTTCCAGGTTTGGCTGATTTAATTACAGATCTGCTAAATAGAGTCTAAAGGCTAAATCATCTGTGCTTAATTTTAAAAAGAAATAATTCAGGATAGATGTGATCATGAATCTCCTGGTACAAGGTAGAGTATTACGTGGATAGTGTAGACAGTTGTCCTCCGTTAGTTTGGAAGACAGGATAATGGGGGAAAAACCTGCCATTTCAGCTTTCCTGAGTTAGATAAGAAGGCAATATTAGCAGAGAGGTTTAAAACAAGGACTTTGGTGTCAGACAGATCTGGATGAGAATTCTGGATTTGGTCACTTACTAGCTGTGTGGCCTTGGGTAATTTGCTTCATTCCCTCGCCATCAATTTTCTCAGTTCTCAAATGAGGATAATGGCATTGCTTACTGCATGAGGTTGGTTTGAGAATCAAAGGAAATGATGCAGGACACTTGGGCATTTTTCAGGAGGCAAGGAGGGAGCCAGTAGAGAATGAGAGGCTGATGATACAGAGAAGGGAGGGAATCACTGATTAGCCAGACTTGGGGATAGTATCTAAAGAATACTGTGGATAGATCTGCTTCCAGAATGGTTTGGGGTTCTGTTCTGCCCTGAACCATGTTCAAACTGTATATCTCTAGCGTGGATCCCAAACCCTAGCATTCTGAAGCTCTTTTCAGCTTAGACTCTCTCCCCATGCCTGGTCTAGAAACGCCACTCTCCAGAAAGGCTCTGGACTCCTAACTTTCCATTTCAGCTCTTTTATTCTACCCATGTCTTACCTTATGCTTTGTTGCCAGCTCATTGAATTCAAAAGGAAAAGATTGCAAGAAAGCCTTCTCCTCTATTTTGTATGCAGCCTCCCAAGTCAGAATATTGATTGAGTTCTATGATAACCAATAGGAGAAGATGAGACAATTTCTTAAGAATAATTATTCATTGAACTTAGGTCTGCTCAGATGTTACAGGTAAAACAAAGTGGAACCATACTGTCCTCAAAAGAATTCTTAGTGTTTTCTTAGCTACTTTACTTGTCAATGATCATGCTTCCACTCAGCAAATGCCTACTCTGTACCATGTGCTGTGCCTGGCACTAGAAATACAGAAATGCATCATATAGTCTCCCAGCCCTTGAGAAATGCATAATCCAGTAAGGAAGACAGACAAGAAAACTGATAGTTCTAAGGCAAAGATCGAAGTGCTCTGCATAGGGCGCTGTGGGAGTCAAGGGCACTTGGAATTGTGTGGGAGGTATCAGGCAAGACTTTTTGGACAACCCAAGTGCTAGTGATATTATTTATCTAGGAATAACCTTGAACATGCTTTCAGTCATTTGCAGTCTTTGGTACTTTAACAATTATTTGTAACCAACTATTTGGATATAGCCTACTATTGATTTTAACAGGTCGATGTGTTGACAGTTTAAAAGTCTATAAAATACCTTCTTATAAAATACCTTCTTAACTAGGGACTTTCCCAGTCCCTAGATAACCCAATTCTGGGCCATTGTGTACTTAACTGCCAGAGTTACTCTTCTAAAAGCTCCCAAAGAAGGGTTGGTGAGTTGGAATTATCCAGGAGAAGGGGGAGAGGGAAAAGAGGTGGCATTGCAGAAAGAAATAGCAGTGTATGCATAAAAGGAATGGGATGAAAGAGGGGATCTTTTAGTGAAAAAGGAGGTTGGTGAAGGGCCAAGAGAACGGGGGAGAAGCAGCTGTAGAGGGCCATAGTACGCCAGAGTAAGGAGCAGGACTTCATCCTGCCAGGTAATGAGAAGCCACAGAAGCAGCTTTCTGTAAGACTGACCATCCCCATGCTGTCGCTGTTCTGTCTCAGTGCTTGTCAGGTAGGGAAACAGAGGCAAGGGGTGCAAGTGGAATTTTACCCAATCCCAGGATGATATTTTAGGCCCAAAGCTGGGATGGAGTGAAATCATTTTATCAGGTCTTTCCTGAGAAGTCACCTAGCTCTGGGCTAGGGATTGTGAAATAGGAGGTTCAGGAGGCCTACCTTATCAGCTGCAGATTTGGGGATCTTGTAGAATCTAGTTCCCAGTGTGTGGAATGATAAAACGCTACCAGACATCTTCCAGCTCTAACATTCCTTTTGTCTTGTTGCAGTCCTGGGTACTTTCAAGCTCTCTGCCCATCATTGGAAGCATTCACTGAATGAATTATCTAGACCTGTCTGTTTGTATAGATCTATGTAGTTGAGAAGATAATCCTAAAAACCATGATACAACTAAAAAGAAATAAAGGACAGTCTAGTATGAGGTGGTGTGGACAAAAGTATTTTGATTTCAAAACCCTTCTTTTTTTTTTCTCCTTAAAAGGAATTGGAAAGACTTTCTTACACTTTGTGGTTATATTATGAGGACAATGAGTTCATGTTTGCAGGCATTTTTAGGTTTTTTTTTTTCAGTCGAAAGGCACTACTTCTTCTCTTATTATTTCAATAGATAACTATTACAAATGAAAAATTTCAGGGAAATGAAGAATGTTGGTTACAGCCCTGAACCGACTGTCTATATTGATGACATGTGGCTAGTGTCTTCATGCATATCTCGTCTAATCAGACTGCTTTTTTTGGAGAGCTCTTTAGGTAGGTGATGGAAACTTGGATTTATGGTGGTTGTTTATGAAGAGGGTTAATATTCCTACACTCTGGTTATTTCCTGCCTTTTTTTCCTGATACTTCTGAATGTTTTAGAAAAGTTTAACTCTGGGTGCTGAGGCACAACTCCACAGATCAAAAGCCCATGTTGCAAATCTGATTCAGTATAAAGTGAGTTATTTCACTGTTCAAACCTACCTGCTTCCTAGGAACCCAGCTACTTAGGTTAGCCCCATAACTTCCTAGCTTGCTTTGTATGACTTTTCAGTGTGTGTTATGCAAAGTTCAGCTCTTAAAGACTGATTCTGATACTGCTTGAACACGTGCCCCCATCCCCAGTATGGTTTAGATAAGGACTTTGGAGCAAGACTGCCTATGTTTCAACCCTAGTCATGTCACTTAATAGCAATTGACTTTACACTGGTCTTGCAGCCTCTCTTTTTTTTTTATAACATTTTTTATTGATTTATAATCATTTTATAATGTGTCAAATTCCAGTGTTCAGCACAATTTTTCAGTTATAAATAAACATATGTATATTCATTGTCACATTTTTTTCTCTGTGAGCTATGATAAGATCTTATGTATATTTCCCTATGCTATACAGTATAATCTTGTTTATCTATTCTACATTTTGAAATCCCAGTCTATCCCTTTCCACCCTCCGCCCCCTTGGCAACCACAAGTTTGTATTCTATGTCTATGAGTCTGTTTCTGTTTTGTATTTATGTTTTTTTTGTTGTTTTTTTTTTAGATTCCACATATGAGTGATCTCATATGGCATTTTTCTTTCTCTTCCTGGCTTACTTCACTTAGAATGACATTCTCCAGGGACATCCATGTTGCTGTAAATGGCGTTATGTTGTCGGTTTTTATGGCTGAATAGTATTCCATTGTATAAATATACCACCTCTTCTTTATCCAGTCATCCGTTGATGGACATTTAGGCTGTTTCCATGTCTTAGCTATTGTAAATAGTGCTGCTATGAACATTAGGGTGCAGGTGTCATCCTGGAGTAGGGTTCCTTCTGGATACAAGCCCAGAAGCGGGATTCCTGGGTCATATGGTAAGTCTATTCCTAGTCTTTTGAGGAATCTCCATACTGTTTTCCACAGTGGCTGCGCCAAACTGCATTCCCGCCAGCAGTGTAGGAGGGTTCCCCTTTCTCCACAGCCTCTCCAGCATTTGTCATTTGTGGACTTTTGAATGATGGCCATTCTGACTGGTGTGAGGTGATACCTCATTGTAGTTTTGATTTGCATTTCTCTGATAATTAGTGATATTGAGCATTTTTTCATGTGCCTATTGATCATTTGTATTTCTTCCTTGGAGAATTGTTTGTTTAGGTCTTCTGCCCATTTTTGGATTGGGTTGTTTGTTTTTTTCCTATTAAGTTGCAATTTCCTCCTCTGAAAACTGAGGTTATTAATCATATCTACCTTAGGAGGTTCTAGTCACAATTAAGTGGTTTCAATAGGTAAAGCATTTGACATTGCCTATCATGTAGTTCATATTATTATTTGCCTCTGAAAATCTGTATTTGCTATCTCCTCTCTCCATAACTTTCTTCCTTAAGAGATATTCATGGCTGACTCTTTACTATCATGCAGACGTCCACTCAAATGTTGTCCCTTCCACACACACCTTCCCTGTCCCTCTAATCTAAAATAGGCCCCTCCCTGCCATGCTCTGTCACATTACGCTGTGATTTCCTTCATTGTCTGTATCCACTCTGAAATGATCTGGTTTCTTTATTTTCACAGCATCTGAGTACTCTCACCAGAACACAAGCTTCATTAGGCCAGGGTCCTTGCTTGCTCTGTTCACCACTGTATCTGTATAGTAGTGCATAGCACGTGGAAGTATTCAATTAATATGTGTTGGACAAATAAACAGTTATTCTATCTTCTGAACCCAAATCCAGGCAACCTTTTCTGTCAATGAACCTCTATATGCTTCAAGGTGTAAGAAGCAATTGGATGATATGCTTTGGATCCTAAAACACTGAAATTTCTTGTACAGTTTTGATAGTTTAGGTAGAGACAGGACAGAGAATGTTATTAGCACTGGCTTGGGAAATCCAAGCATATGATCTCTGCAATGCTACTGTCTCCTACAACGATCGTGGCAAAATAGGTACCTGATAATGTTGGTCACCGCCTCCTCTGTTCTCATTGGTCTCTCTGGATAGATCTTGACATCACAATAGATATCTCCTTGCCATTTTTATTATAGTTTCTCTAGAGCATTTAGTACATGATTTGCACACGGCAGGTGCTCAATAATTATCCACTATATGAATAAACTTGATCTTTTTTTTTTAATGTCACAACTTTATAAGTCAATGAGGCGTGGAAAGAAAAGAGGCCACTTGCATTGGAATTTCAAGAGTTAGGGCTTATACTTGTGGGTTGGGGAAGTGGATACACTAACAACAGCCAACCTCTTTAATGGAGCTTGTCTAACCCAGGCCCTGGAGACTTCTCAAAGAGACCATTGTTTGGTGATTTCAAGGTGGGCTCCCTCTCAGACTTTCAGGTTGCCATAGAGATGGCATGTCTTTCTTCCTAAAGGACATTTGCTTGTAATCCCAGAACTCTGTTCAGCAAATTAGCACAGGTGATTTAGGAGTGGGGGGGTGACTCTGGCAGCTTCGAGGTCTTGCTACACTATAAAGGCCTGGTTTGTTAAATGAAGTGAGGAAAGAGAATCTGAAGACCATCCTAAAAAAGGCTATTGTTGGAAAGCCGTTCTTTTCCTCTCTGATGAATGAGGACATGTTAATATGAGGAAAGAAGGAAGGGTTCCAGGTCACAAGGTTCAAAATTCAGGGCTGTAATGTGCCTGTAATAGTCATTGTCACAGAAAATAACTTTGGTGGGCGGGAGGGGAATGTGTGTTCAGAAGTTGTTATAGTCAATGTCATATAATAAAGCACTTATATTGTAGAACTGAACTGAGCAGCACAGAATTGTTTCATGGCGTTTATTGGTTTCAGTTTATCTGAATATATGCTTCTTGAGGGAAGAGACCATATTATTAACATTCCTTTTGCATCCTGTAGAACACCTTCACCTGTCTCATCTGCAAGGTTGCTCTCTTTGCCACTCCCTTGTATTAATCTTTCTAAATCACTTCTCTGATAGCATCTCTTTCTAGCCAAACCTTGAGTGGTGCTTCCCTGCTAGTTAAATAAAGTCAAACTTTTGTGAGTGACACGAAAATCCTTTCAAGGTCTAGCTTTCTATCTTACTTTCCCACCACTTCCATAACATACTCTAATCTCAGACATCCTGGAGGACTTACCTTGCACTTCCTGGAGATGCCCTGTGCTTTTGTGGTTGAATCTTTCCCACCACCCCTTCCCCCACCGAATGTTTGCTTATGCTGTTCCTTCCCTCTGGAATGGCTCTCCCTCACCCTATAATCTCTAGCTAATGAAATTCTTCCCATCCTTTAAAGCCCATTGAAATGCCCCCTCAGTGGGAAGTGATCTTTTGGTGTTGCGAATTCCTTTAGACTTTTCTCCTAATCTTCTTTTCATCCTCCTGAGGCTTAACACAAAGCCTCCATACAGGTATTCACATCTTTGTAGAATCATAAATGAACTCTAGGTTGACTCACATATACCCCAGGGTCATAGCGACAGAGGTGACGGCCATCTAGCAAGGCTGGCCAAGAGGTATTTTGTATACTGAAGCCTATTTTCTCATTGTCTTCAGTGATAAAAAGAGGAGATGAATTTGGGAATTGTTTGGGAAGTGATAATCAGGCAAAGAGAAGGAGGTCTACCTGACTACAACTGAGGAGGAATCTCAGGATCGTCACCGCACAGAGGAGTACAACACAGGCCTTCGAGGGAAGAGCATTGGGACCTAGAAACACTGAGGACTGTGGCCTTGTCTAGTCTTTCTTATTTCTTGCTACCACTACTCTGTGGAGCTCAGCCGCCCTGTGAAAGAACTCAGTAGCTTCACCATCAGCTCTTCAACCGGTGGCCTATGACCCTGATGCCAAGGAAACTATATAATGGGATTCCCCAGGGAAGGAATTGATAAGAGGAAAGAAAACCATACATATTCTTTTCTTTAAGATAACCTCACAAGGAACCCAAGTTCTAGCAAATCTCATAAAATGATGGAGAAAAATTGCCTGTTCCCTTGTTTAGAAGCAGTATGGCATAGCGTAATGCCAATGAGAGATGGTAGTGAGCAGTTACTTCTCGGGGACCTTGGCACGGTGGCACAAAGCATGTACCATAAAGTTTGAGTCTCATGCTTTGTCTTAAAATCCAGATTTGCTTTGTCATTTCATGCATAATGTAATTGTGTTTGTTTTAATATTTTAAATGATGCTTTAAGTTAAAGTTGATGCTTCAAAGATGTGTACCAGGTTTATGCCATGGCTTTCAAGGACTCCCTGGCACACCACTGAATATTCCAGGAGTATTCGCCATACTGACTGAATTAGTGAGGATTAAATGAGATAATATATAGAAAGCATGTAGCCCAGTGCCAGATAGATAGTTAGTGCTCTATGCATGGGACTTGTTTGTGGTTAATTCCTCACAGAATACGGTTTGGGGGACCATTAAGAGATTAATATCTTCCTCAAAGGTTTGTCAGGAGGATTCTGTGATGTGTGAATACAAAGCCCATTGGCTCCTTTGCTTCCTGGCAAAGTAAAAGTCCACTTTTGAGGGGGCCCTTTGCTGTTCACACCTTCCAGAGTAAAATGTTGGGTTGCATTCATCTTAACACCTTTTTAGAATTCGTTTCTTATGGGTCAAGTGTGCCCCTCCGTTTCTAGTTAGATATAGAGGAAAGAAAATGGAGGCAACAGCCAGGTAAGAAGCAAGCACGCATGTGTGAGCGCACAGATGCACACACGCACGCACACACACGTGTAAGCGCACATGCATGCGTGCACACACATGTGCACACACACTTCTTGACAGCCTCATAAATGCTCCTCCTGATTCCTGTGTTCACCTACCTCCAAAGCAAGGGCTGCAGGCCAAAGCATCCTTACCAAGATTCCTATGTACCAAAAACCTTCCCACATTGATCAAAGGAGAAGAGGTTTTGCAATGTGATGTAATGTGAGGTTTTATAATGTTTTGTAATGTGATGACAATTATCCAGGCAATTTGCAAAGGATATTTTACCTGCCAGTGTGCTCTCTGGCAGAAATGATCTCTGATTACAAGCCCTGTGCAGTGAATATATAGATCACTCTCTTGCCTCTGTGTATGTGTGTTTAATTTACATTTCTTGCTACCTGAAGAAATATAGCTGCAATGGTTTCCCTTTGCACATAACATCACTATTTATCCCAGTTGGAAATAACTTGATTTTGTTGTTCTTGATTTTTTTCTCCCTTTTTTTTTTTTTTTGCCCCTCTACAAGCAAAGCTTCCATTTCCATCTTGAAACATCCGACGTTAAGATCAAGGTACAGTCCTGTGGGGGTGTCACCATCTGGGATCTGTCACAGGGCAGTGCTTTAGCAATAGATCACAACCATGGCTTTTATTTGCTCAGTTGTGGCTGTGAAATTCTTCCAAGCCACCCTTCCAACACACACACACACACACACACACAAACACACATACGGAGTCATCTACTTTTTAAAAACACTGCTTATTTTTGTGTTTAAACCTTAAATTTAAAAATTAAATCATACCATTACAAAGTAATTTATTTTTAAATCAAAACAATGCAGATAAATATAAGGAAGAAAAGACCTCCCCCACCACAACAGCCACTGTTAACATTGATAACAGTAGCTATTATATCTTTCCAGAGCACAAATTCATTTAATTTCACCTTAGTAATGAATAGTGAACTGTTAATAGGGCACAGTTCTTCTGGGAATGACAGTAATGTGATTTGAAATGAAGCAAAATCAGGGTGCTAGGATGTGCACCTGAGAGCTTATTGGGGCCCCTGAGGCTAACCATGGCTACAGCAGAGTTCCTTGCGGCGGAAACATAGAATTAAGTGCAGAAGAGAAGCCATTTCAAAGGGATTGACTGTCCTTTCCGAGGCTCTGTAATGTAAGCAAAACTTTCTCTGCTCATTGCGGGCTAAAACCTGCTAGCTCTTGAGAAGGAAAAGGTTAGTTTTTTTTAAACAGTTTTTTATTTGTTTGTTTGTTTGTTGGAAGGGCGAGGTAATTAGGTTTATTCATTTATTTGCTTTTTTTTTTTAATGGAGGCACTGGGGATTGAACCCAGGACCTCCTGCATGCTAAGCACGCGCTCTACCACTGAGCTATACACTCACCCCAGAAAGGGTTAGTTTTGACAGTCACCTGTCTGTGCTCTCCACCTCCTCACTGTCCCCAAACTAGAAACAAAGCCAATACTAAGTACCAAGGTCCTTTGAACATCATTTATTTTTCAGAAACCACTCTTTCAAACAAATCAATTATAGGTGCTTTTTGGGAGAGTGGAATGTGTGGCAAAAAGCCATGAAGCTCAGTGTTCTGTAAGATTTAGATGTTACGTATAGACCAATGAATGATTTAAATGTTTCTGGAAGTTGTAGCACTTTAAATAGTTACTTACATTGTCACCACCCATGAGCATGTCAGGGCAATATATTTATATATAACGATGTCATTAGACACTTGAATTCATTTTTTCATTCTTTCCACCTATACCTACAGCCCAGGTTCACAAACTGTAGTATGCCTCAGAAACATCTGGGATATGGGAGGACATGGGAGAAGGGGGTTTGCTCCTAAGTTTCTGACTTAGTAGGTTTGCATTTTTCACAAGTTCCTAGGTGACGCTGATGCTTCTGGTTTGAGGACCAGATTTTGAAAGCTAGTACCCTACAAGAATGTGTAGGAATGGTCCTATTCCAAAATATTTAGGGAGAAGGTGAAATGCTAAATTATCCAGAATATTATTCTTGATTTAGGTGATTCTTTAATAGAAAATTATTGGAGTTAGCTGCTACCACCACCACTCCATACATATTGCAGATTTTACTTTCTTAGCTCTATAGCAGCATTTTCATTCCAGAGTTTCTTTTCATCCACCCCTGTACCTTCTAATCAACAGAATTGCTTTGATATTTGTGTTTCTGAAAAAATATAGTCTTCCAATAACTTCAGATGATATGTGGGCTAGTCTCTTTTGGAGAGAGGCTTTCTGGCTCTGCCAATTATTAGCTGTAGATCCTTGAAGAAGTTACCTAACATCTCTGCACTTCAGTGTTTACATCTGTAGAAAGGAAACACACACCCCCCCCCCCCGCCCTCGCCAAAGAAAAACACAGGAAAACACCTGGCTCACCCAGAGTGTGTGAGCATTAGACGAGATAAAGTGTATATAAAAGGCCAGGCATATGGGACAATAATTATTAATTATTATTATCCATGTTTATATTGCAAGTGACACTCTACTACTATTTCCAGTGCTGATTAATCTGTAACAGATTATAAATATCTATTGAAGTCTAGGGAACAGCTTATAGATATCTTAGCAAATCAAGTTTTCCCTGTAGTTCTAAGGCATTTTGGTGTCAGAGACAAGTGAGAACAGGTTTAATAATAATAGTTAGCATTTATTGGTGCCTGCCACCATGACCGCTGGGAATGGGCTGATCTAGTACTAACGACAGCCCTATAATGGAAGTATTATTATTATCATTTTATTCAGATGAGGAAATGGAGGCTCGGAGAGGGTAGGGTAACTTGCCTGAGGTCACACAGATGATAGTAAATGCAGAACCAAGATTTCAGCCAAGGGCTGCTTTCTCTCCAAAGTCTGAACCTCAAACCACTGACTCTTCAGCTCACAGGGCATAAGCTGTCTCTGTCTGGAAGGGACCTTAGACATTATAGTCTAGTCCTCCCATTGTAGAGATGAAAGAATTGAGGCCCAGGAAGGGAAGCGAGACATTTCAGCTCACTAATGGCCAAGCCAAGAGCTAAACTTGGGTTGAATCCAACCTCTGCAGTTTTCACAGCAACGTAGTTTTGCTTTGATGCCAGTAAAAGTTTTCACTCCCCAGTTCAAGCATTGGACAAACAATGGCTCTGAATCAGGAGGGGAGGTTAGATATTCATGTTTAACAACCAGCTCTCTATGGGAGGAGGAGAAAGCCCTGTTTTGTAGCATTTGCCAATTTCCACCACATAAATACTCCCACCACGGCTGATTTCAAGCTATTGATATGATATCACTAAATGCAGAGTTGGGAAGAGATACATACAGTCTGGAGTCTTGAGCTGATGTGAACCGACTCCTGTATACCACTGCCGCCATCTTTGTAGAGAATGACAAAACAAACCTTGAATCTTGTTCCGAGGTAAGATTCCAATAGTCAAGAAAAAAAAAAAAAGAATGTTTCTTATATTCCAGGATTCTAAAATTGAGTAGAATTGCTATTCTGGCCAACTTTTCTTTTAGAGTTTAGGACTGGCTCTGTTACTGATATTGAGCCCCTGCCAAGGGCCTCTTGTGACTTATTTATAGAATCTTTTCTTCCCCCAAAGGGTACAGGAATATATTGTGTCATGCTCTATCTTTAGAAATGCAAACCCCTTTTCTCAAATGATATCTTTGAAATTGAGGATAAATTTAGGTACTCATAAGTTGTTTGTTTTTATTTTCAAAAAAAAATCTACAACAGCCAGAGACCCTTTTAAAACTTATAAAATAACCTAAAGAACACATGTTTATTTTAGGAAATTTAGAAAACACAAGCAAACAAAAGAAAATGGGTTCAAAACTCATCTGTTATTCCAAGATCCAGAGATAAACAAGGCTAATATTTTAGTGTGCATACTTCTAATATTTTTTTCCTCATATGCAGATAGATTTGTTTTTTTAAATGGCTCTAACGTAAAAGAAATCCATTTACAAAATGAAAAGATATCACAGATTATTATTCTCTCGGTCCGGGTCCTGCCACTCTATTTGTATTCACGGAAGTGGTATGTTAGCTATATTTATGCTGATGTTCTACATGCATCTGAAGATAATGTTACTAATGGGGATTGTTATCTGTGAGTACAGATGGGGCGAAAAAGACCAGGGTGACCGTCTCAGCCCTTTCCAGTCTGCGGACCACTGTATACACAAAGAGTGTTTTTGAGTTACAATTGCAGCTGTGCCGATATGGTGGTTGATTGGGACTCTGCCTCTGAGACCTGAGGTCATCCTGGAGCTCGGAAAACAACCCCCTCCTGCACTGCCTTATTGCTGTAGCCAGCCCGGCCTGCCTGCTGCTTGTTTCCTGCTGCCTGCAGCTCAGCCCCATTGTTTGAAGTGGGGCTTCGGAGCCCCTTTAATGGGTTTTCTTCTGCCCTCCCTGCTTGGGGTTGCCTCACTGCAGCTCACCATACAACAGTCTGATCTGGTGTCCTGGGGCCATCCATCCTTCACACATGTCCAGCCCAGTGGGGCGCTGTTAGAAATGGAATTTGTTCATTCCCTCCCCTCAGTCTTGATTTTAATGAAACAATACCCTCAAAAAATTTACTGGTCATAATAACAATGCTAGATCACTGACTTCGGGAAATTAATGTTTCTTTCTGAAATAGATGCTCATTATTAAGTTTGGCAAGAGGAGCCAATAGGAGTTGCCAGAGTTGCCAGAAGGTAAGGTAAAGTAGCTGACCTCTCTGGAATCTTGGCTTTTGGCTCTCGGTCTCAAATGTGGGTTTTCTTGACCGGTCCCCTTCTACCATGTTTCCTGGTTTTGATTCCCCACCTGAAGGCCACAGTTGAAAGATGGATAACCACAAAATGTTTGGGGAAATGTGACTCTTAATTAGGAGTGGCTTAAAATTGTGGTAAAATGCTTATATAGAAATGGGTGATATTTGGTAGATTCACGCTGACATTTTTATTCTAATGTGCATCCTTATTGGTGAGGGTAGACTGTCAGGCTTCCTCCAGAGAGAAGAAGCCATTTTACCTGGGGAAGCAATATGACCAAAGAGAGCCCAGGCCTCTGGACAGTTTGTGAAAGACAAAGTAATTCTGTAGTTTCCAAGGAGAGAAGAATACTAGCTGTGTGACCTTAGGAAAATCACTTCACCTGTCTGTGCTTCAGTTTCCTCCTCAGTAAAAGGCAATAACTGATAGATCCCTCATAGGGATGTCACGAAGCTTAAATGAGACAGAGCACATGAAGTGCCTTACATACAGAGCCTGCCACAAAGTACATGCCCATTAAATGTTGGCTGTTTTCTCCAAGGGGAAGCCATGCTCCTCATGGCCCTAGTTGTAAGCTAGCAATCCCAAGGCAGGGAGCCAGCTGACCCTCCAGTTAAATGTCAGTGCCATGGAAGGAGGGGAGGGAGGGCTCCCCGTTTTTCCCTATTGTGTTGCTTTGAATCCTTCTGAATCACATTTAGACCTGTAGCTCACAGCCTTGGCTGCCATTGGAATTACCTGAGGAGCTTAAAAAAATAGATGTCTGAGCCCCACCTCCAGAGATGCAGATTTCATTGTCTGTGGTGGCACCTGTGCAATGAAATTTTTCAAAGCATCCTAAGTGATTCTAATGTGCATCAAGAGTTGAACCAGAGGGAGGGTAATGGCTCAGTGGTAGACCGCATGCTTAGTATGCAGGAGGTCTTGGGTTCAATCCCCAATCCCTCCATTAAAATAAATAAATACCTAATTACTTACCCCCTGAATAAATACATAAAAATAAATAAATTTTAAAAAGAGTCGAGAACCACTTGATTTTAGGCAGATGCTGCTCATCTGTGATAAAGATGATGAAAATCAGCATCCTGCTATTGACAGCAGCAGAGTGCCGCTGCAGCCAGTACTGCTACGTCTCCAGCATGGATTCCTCCCAAATCTCTTGACCCAAGGCAATAATCACCAGTCCACAAAATTTGCTTTGGCCCCACCTATATTTACCAGATGTCACCCCCAGCCATACTGTACCCTCTTCATTTACTGTGTTCAGTTTGCATAAGGGAGAATAAAAAAGCTCACACCTGGCTTTGTAATTAAGTGGCATAAGTGTATGACGGTAGTCAAAGAGTTAATCTCATTAATGCTGATCTGTGCTTGGGCTCTTAGCCATTGCTCAGCATTTATAAATGTAGGCTTCAACATGTATCTGCCTTGTCCACAATTCCAGATGGTGCTATAACTCATGCCCTTCTGTCGGTTCCAGAAGATGACTACATGTGTTTTATTTAGATAAACTGTAATTATGCCGACTTTCAACTCTTTGGGTAATTTTGCCCCATTTGTGGATGATAAGTGGTAAAATCCACTCTTCATTATTACATACTAAAAATCATCTGAAAATAGATTTGTCTGGTTAATGAAGTCTTAGGGAATGGAGGAGATGAGGAAGGGAACACAGTACCTGAGGTTTTAGTTCAGTATGAATTAAAAATAAGTAGGACAACTTTTGTTTGCTTGAAGGGCTCAAAGCCAGGAAGAAAAACTTACCTTGAGAGGGCAGCCCTTAGGGACATGTCTCCACCCTATACGTCTATGATGTATCCTAGCTTGGTGTAGACACTTAATCCAGGGTGGGGCCTATTAGTAATCCAGGCACAATCATCCCCTAACCCACCCCCCATGGTTAGTATTCATCTGGGTAACAGGCTCAGTTTGCAGTTAATTTCTACGTAAAATGGGAATATAAATCATCACTCAAATACTTGCATTTATGCCTGGATTCTTTCCTGTAAAAGTCCGTCACTCTTTAGGGAGGAAAATGGATACAGTTTTTACAGAGGAACATGATTTATGAAGCGACTGTCTGAACCCCAAAAAACCCAGTTGCAAAGAAATTTGCTAGTTCAAAATCGTATGATCCTGAATAAGAAAGAAATGAGGGTTGATCATGCAGTATTAATTTAAAGCATTCTTTCTCATAAACATTTACTGGAAATGAATTTCTGATAATGTGATTTTTAATGTATGATTTAAATTGCTGAGGAAAAGGTGAAAGTATCTTTGTGAAATGTTAAAAAAAAATGCCTTCTGGGAGGGACTTAGTGCTAAGCCTCAGCAAAATTCAAGTTTTATCTTAAGCACAAATCTTTTATATTCCAAAATCTTCCCCTAAACTCTGATATTCTGCCAAGTAGGATGAAGAAAGCAGAAGGGGAGGATAGTTGGTTTTGTTTTGTTTGTAAAGCTGTTCCTCTTTCTTGTTTATTCTTGGTGGCCAGGAGAGAGGTCCTGGGCTGCTTTGTTCTTTAGCTGGGATCACTGCTTTACCAAATGAAGGGTTTTGAAATCTTTAGTCTGCTGCCGTGAAGTGAAAAGCAGAGGCAACTTTTGCCTCTAAGTACATTCTAAGTGGAAACTAATGTTTTGGATGTTTCAAGGGGCTGACTTTAGACACAGGGTCCTGTCCTGGAACTTTCAATAAGATCTGAGCTTTCAAGAAGTATTACTTTTTGGAATGGAGTTGATTTTATTCTCAGCGTTTGATTAAATGGATACAGTATTTACCAGCTGCAGTTGGTAAAGTGGATCCTTACAGACAGAACATTCGTGAAAAAGAAAACAACAAAAATCAAGCTATTGTATTTTATCCCTGTCATTTGATAATAAACAGCTAAGGTTGTCTAATCAATTTCACTATTGTTGCTTGATTGGGCCACCTTTGGTGAATGGCTAGATATGTTTAAATGGCAGGGTACTTAACTCTCCTGAGTCCTCTCTCCAAGTCCTTTTTTGGCTTTTTGCCTTTGCGGCCAAAAATAACTGGTAAATGATGTTCACTCTCATCCTAATTTGGAATGGAAGAATAAAACTAAAGTTTTACTGCAATCTTTTTGGTGCCTCAGTTACTTCTGGCATTCAGTCACTCTGAATTTTTATTCAGTGTCTGAATAATGAATGCTCTATTTTCTATTTCACCTAAGAGTTAATTCATCAGTGAAATCAAATTTCAAAGTTAAGGTCCCATCCAATCCCCAAATCCTGTTAGAATCTCTGCTCTCCATCCTATATACTGCTATGGCTAGGAATATTTGTCGTTAGATCATGTTTTTGTTATGGGTTTTTTTTTTCTTGAAAGAGAAAGGCTGTTCTATACACAGTAACTTTCATTCTATAATTAGACCTCCTGTCCAACCAAAAATGAACCTTAAGAACCTTAAACAATTTTTCACTGCCCTAGATTGTTATCTGTACACCCCAGATCTTGCTGCACTGCTGTTTCCTGGTTTATATGGTATGAAGGTAGGAGCTGTATTTTAGTGACTTACACATAGAAGATGTTTGTTAAATTGAATTGAGTCGACCTTGTAGTTTATGGGTATGTTGCCAACCCCCAACCGTTGTACATATATAGTAGTTGCTCAGTGACTCTGGGGGAATGGAGTTGATAGTGTATGTTTGAATTGCAAAAGGGTAGGAATTGGAGAATTACCTTGGTTAGAATGCAATTTGTAAATAAGTGTATGTGTTTATCATGTATCAACTGGGCCGTATATGCTTTGCTAGAAAACCAGATTATGGCTGAAGTATTCCTCTTCCTAAATGTTAAAGTTTAATGTAATTTGAATCAAAAATGTCAAAACCTTTAAAAATTTTATCTATAAATATTTCAGTGTGTATCTCTAAAAAATGAGTCTTTAACACAACTGTAATACTATTATCACAACTGCAAAAATTAACAGCCATATATTTTAAAAATTAGATTTTCTTAACTATTACCCAAAGCTTCCAACTTCTACCTCCTGAGTACTTCTTGCTGCTCTATTAGTCCACCTTTATTTTGCTTCTTCTCTGCCCTTTTGCTTCCTCAGAAAAGAGAGCCTCATGTGGTTTTTGATGGAGTATGACCAATCCTTCTGAATCACCCATTGTGGCATCCTGGACTTGGAGACATTTTCAGTTAGACTTCTTGGGGATGGGGAATATGAGCTTTTTTATGTGTGGATACTGGCCAGGCATATAAGTTGTCTCCTTTAATCCTTACAGTAACCCTGCCAAAGTAGATTTTAACAACAAATACCTTGAGTTTTCTAAGTGCCTTTTGGACATTGGATATGAGTCTGTGTAGGTGACCTGGACAAGGCAGAAAGAATAATAAAGGAAGGTAGTGACCATTTTTTGATCCCTTGCTATGATCCGGACACTATAATAGAGGCTTTTTAACTCTCAAATAACCCTAGGAAGTAATTCTTCTAATCCCCAGTTTACAGATAAAGAAACTGAGATTCAGAGATACTAAATATTGTGCTTTTCAGACCTTTAGTTCAAAAATCTGAAGATCCTAAAGGCATGAGATATGGGTAGAGTTAGTTGTCTAGAATGAGAAAGGAACTAAATTTTCTATGCCTGCTCTGCACGATTTATCACATATTCTCACCCAAATCCTGTAGGATGTGTAGCACTTATCCTCAATTTAAAGATTAGGCTCAGCAAAGTTAAGCTACTTATCCAAGGTACACAAGTAATAAAGTTGCCTAAAGGGAAATTGAATCCTGGTCAACCCTAAAACTTGTGCTTGTCCCCTTGCACTGCGCTGCTGTTTTTCTGGTCACTACTAAATCTGAACACCCCAAGTTGTCTTTATAACTTACTTATGGCAATTAACATGCATTACTCTGTATTCTGATATGTGTATTATAGTTCGTTGTATTTTCAACCAAATGTAAACTCCATGAGGGCAGGGATCTATGTCCGTTTTGTTCACTGATAGATCACCAAGGCCAAGAACAATGCCTGAGGCACAGTAAGTATTAAATAAATAATTGTTGAGTGAATGTGTAACTTTTGCTCCCATGAGATACACACTTCCTGTGGCTCGGTGAATCGTGGTCATCTGAGACAGCAACTAGCACAGCCGGTAATAATGCTTTTAAATTGGCATGCCAAAGAGTTATCATGTATGTTAATTCTAGTGTTAACATAAATTGAAAATCCAAGGCCAAGATTTATAGGAGGTGTCGGGTTGGAAGAGAGGTGGTCATCAGAAGAGGCTGTGACACTTTAAATGAGGGAAAGAAGAAAACGGATGACTTCTAGGGAAAGACAATGAGCTTCCTTCCCTCTGGAGAAACCACTGAGGGTTAGTGACCTGAAGGTCTTAAGCTTGAGAATAAGCTAGAAGGCCTGTTTAGGAGGCTGGGGAAGCTGCAAATCACTGTGTGGTCTATGGAAGAAGAATGGGTCTCCTCTCAGCCTGAGTTCCCATAACCTCACCCTATTCAGACCCTCACTCTCATATCCAGACATCTCGGCCTATGGGTGTGGAAAGGAGATTAAATATTTCCTGCCTGCTTCCAAGACTTGGTGGGTACAGGGGGAGCTGGGGAAGAAACAAACTTCAACCCCATTTGGGGGTCTTAGGGGAAGCCAGAATCAGCTCCTTCAGGTCATTTCCGACTAAGTGAGCCCAGAATTTGCTTGCAGAGAGAGAAGTTACCACCTCCTCACAGTTTTGCAGGCCAGCGCGGGGGAGGAACATGGCAGTTGGTAGATGGTAAGGAAATGGTGGGGGGGGGGGGTTGCTATAAAGGATAATGCTTATGGTCCCGACACAGACTCCTCACCTAATGTCTGTGTGCACTGTGTCATCTTTTGTTAATTATGCCTCTTAATGCAACTTTTGTTGCATTAAGTGCATTAAGTGTTTGTATTTCAGACATCCCAAGGAATGCCGGGAAAGGAAGGCAAGCCTAGACCAAACAGATGATATTCCACAAAAATAATGTCAAATTGTTTGGATGCAAGACCTAGACGTTACACATTTATCATTTCCGTTGATCTTCATGCTAATCCTGTGAAACAGACCCGTCACTCTTATCCCCATTTTCTAGATGGATAAGCTGGGCAACAGCAGGGCTAATTGGCTTGCCCTGGGACATACTGCTATTAATTGATAATTCTTCTGATTATAATTCTTTTCTTCCTTTCACACTGTCAGTAAATACTGAATGACCTGTTCATAGGAATATTAATCTGGTTTTGTTATATTGGAGATAAAGGGAAAAGGAGAGTCAGAGGGCAAGGTGATATCGCAAAGCAATTGCAAAGATCAAGGCAAGAGATAAGGAGTCTGTGCCACCATTGAATAAATTGCTCCCAAGTCCAGTGGTAGTTCTGTCCCTCTTACTGTTGGACCCCTTATCAGCTCTCAACAAAGTTGTCTGTTCTCTTCCTTCCTGTGTGGAAATTTATTCCTATTCTGCTTGAGTGGCTTAACTTCCTCCGACCTTTAAGTGATGTAGTCCTCCAGGGCTTGGCCCTTGGCCTTCTTCTCTTCCCTTTGTGTCCTAATCAATCTTAAGCATTTTCAGTACTTTAGTGATCTCATATATGTTGATGGCTTCCAAAGTTATAGCTCTAATCCAGACCTTAGCTCTGAGTTCCAGACCCACTTTGGCATTCATTCATTCAACAAGTATTCATCAGGTGCTTGCTATGAGCCTGGCATTGTTCTAGCCACTTGATTGCATCATTAAACCAAACAGACAATGGCTTTTATTTCACTTACTTTGAAGGAGGAAACAATAATACATATAATAAGTAAGTCATATAGTATGCCAGAAGGTAATAGGTGTTATAGTCAAAAGGAAATGTAGAGCAGGGTAAAGGGGATTGAAAGTGCTGGGAAGGAAGCAGCAATATTAAATAAGGTAGACAGGATAGGCTTCATTAAGAAGGTGAGATTTGAGCCAACACTTGAAGGAAATGAGAAAATTAGCCTTATGGATAGCTGGAGAAAAAGTGTCCCAAGCAGAAGGAACAGCCAGTGCAAAGTCCCTGTGGTGGAAGTCTGGCAAGGAGGCCAGTGTAGCTAGAAAGGAATGAATGGGGGAGAGAGTTTTAGATCAGCTTAGTGAGTTTAAAAAGGGAGTGGGTAGATCACATAGAGTCTTATAAGCCATTGTAAGGATTTTAGCTTTTACTCTGGGTAAAATGGGAGCCTTTAGAGAATTCGCAGCAGAGGGCAGACATTATTGACTTATGTTTTAAAAGGATGACTGGCTGTTGTAGGAGGGCAAGAACAGATGGAGGGAGACCAGTTAGTAGATTATTGCAATTGAATTGTCTACTTGATAGCTCTTCTTGGATGTCTCAAAGGGACCTCAAACTCAACAGAAGACATCCCCCTTTACCCTGCCCACAAAACCCCAACCTGGCCCTCCTCCATTGTTCTTTATCTCAGTGAATGGTCCTACCGTCCATCTACTTGCTCAAGGAGAAACCAACATACCATCCTTGATTCCTTCCTCTCTCCCACACCCCATGTCCAATTCCTCACTAAATCCCACTGATTTTTATCTCATATTACATTAATCTGTGTTTCTCTCTGTCTCCACTTACTATATCACGCCACCATCATCTCTAGCTTAAATTACTGCAGCAACCTCCTAATGACCTCCCTCATCCACTGCCCTCTTCTTGGACAGGGCGGTTACAGTGATCTTTTCAAAATGCAGATATGCTCAAGTCAATGCCACTGCTTAAAACTCTTCACTCGCTTCCCATATTTCTCAGGATGGCCCACAAGGATTCTGTGAGGTCTGTTCTGCTTCTGTCTCCAGGCTCAACTCAGCCCATTCTTTTCCTTGCTTATTACATTCTTAACTACACTTTCATTTCCTCCACTATGCCAGATGACTTCCCAGCTGAGAACCCACACATTTCTTGTGGTCCTCATCTGGAATGCTTTATCTCCCACTTGTTTCTATGGGTCACTTACTTTAGATCTCAGCTTTGAATCATGTTACTCAGGGAGGCTGACCATCCCTGAATACTCACCTAATTTAGGCTTTCCCACTAATCCTTCTCACCACACTGTTTTCTTTTAGCATTTATTACAATTGCTTAATGTATAGATTGGTAGAAACCTAACTGCATAGCTACATACGTACAAAACTACTGCTTAGTACTTTTCTATATGCTGGTCACTTAGAACAACTCTGTGAGTCATATAAGTTCCATGAGGGCAAAAGTCATGTCTGTCTTATTTTCCACTGTGTCATCAGTGTATGATACAGTGTCTAACACATATCAGGCTATCTAATTTTATTTATTTATTTTATGGAGGTACTGGGATTGAACCCAGGACCTCACACATGCTAAGCACACACTCTACCACTGAGCTATACCCCCACCCTCAAGGCTCTCTAAAATATTCATTTGAATAAATTAACAAAGTCCCTTTTCTTCCTTTTAAACCAACCCCAGACAACTCTCTAATTCCACCATTTAGAGGGCATAGTGAGTCAAAGTTTTATCCATTGGGTACTTACCTAGTCAAGCACTGTGCTCGACCCAATTGCGGGCCCACAGAATTCTGCAAAACATGCCTGCCCTTGAAAAGCTTGTGTCTAAATCTGGATGCAAGACCCACCTATGCAGCAGGATTATCCAAAAATTATCCAAAGACTGTGCCATTGCTATTCCCAGTCACTGAAAACAACGTATTTTTGGATCCAAAGGGGTGATAGCATGGGAGTGGTCTCAGGGGAAGGTTACAGCCCTATGGGTGGCACCTTAATTAGTTCTCCACATTTCTGAACTTGGCTCTAAGCTTTACCCACTTGGAAACGTTTTGTCAGCTTAGGGAGACTAGTTTTCTTAGAGCATACCCACACTAAACAAATTCACATGAAGTGGACACTTAAACTAGAATACTAATTTATTCACTTAGCATAAGAAAAAATACTGAGGATAACCAGATGTTCCCATGAATGAGTCTTCAGCCTGTGGGAAAATCCATGTGGGAAGCTGAAAGATAGCAGGAAGGTTGCTCGGTGTATATGGCACCACAGCAAGGGGAGTTAACTGTAGAATCCCAGTGTTTGCTGGCAGCCAGCTCTAATGGGCTGATCCCATCCGTCCTCAGGATGGGGATGCATGCACTGATCTCAGTGAAATGAAAGTAGATTTCTTGAGCCAAAGGTTCTTCCTATCCTTGGCAGTGAGGCATTGCCAAGGACTTCCTTTTGAAAGTCCCCAGTTTCAATGTTTCCAACTGACCTGCCTCCCGATGGACTCTCTTTAGATATGATAATAAAATTGATTGGGTCACTGTCCGGACTGACTCTCAGCCAGGAACCTCTGCTTTCTCTTGTAAGGTGACTTTGCATCTCACTGGTCTTATCTGATGTCCTTTAATTTTATTCATCAAATTCTTAGAGTTTGGTGGGTGCATTACTGGCTCTTCTGTACTATATAATCTAGCTAGTACAGTTCTCAAATTGAAGAGCAAAATGCATTTTTGATCCAGGAGTCACTGCCATTTTTTCAGGTGGAAAAAAGATTATTCATGGGTAGGAATGATTAATTTTGTCTTGGGCAGTTATAGAAGGCTTTCCAGAAGAAGTGACATTAGAGCTGAATCTCAGATTAGAAGCTTTGAGTGTGGAGTAGAGAATATGGTAATTTCCAAGTAGAGAGAACAACTTGTATAAATGTTATTGTGTACATGTAATAACAGGTACAACAAATTTTATACAAGTTGTTCTGTGTCAGGGTGAATGAAACATAGCCAACTGGGAATTCAGGTAAGTCCAATGGTAGAGAACTCAGGTACATCCCCTGTCCCATGGCTGTCAGGCAACCTACAAACCCTGTGACATAGCAACTATTGACCGTTCTCTCTGAAACCCTGGCACACAAGCCAAGGCTTGACACTTGAACTGTCAAAATCTGTTCTGAGTATGCAAAGATAAATATGAGAGTCCTTTCCCTATAAGCTTCTGACTATTTTTCTCCTCTCATGGCCTTCATAAAGTATACCTATTTGTGTAAATATGCAAGTTTCACCTACCCTCCTGTCTATTCCCCGCTACTAGGCTATGTTACTAGAAGATAAAGAACATTTTTTAAAATTGAAGTATGGTTGATTTACAATGTTTCAGATGTATAGCAAAGTGATTCAGTTATAGTATATATAGTGTATATATATATATATACACACACACACATATACATATTCTTTTTTATACATATATATTATACATATATATATATTCTCTCAGATTCTTTTCCATTATAGGTTATTATAAGATATTGAGTATAGTTCCCCATGCTATACAGTAGGTCCTTGTTGTTTATCTATTTTATATATAGTAATGTGTATCTGTTAATCCCAAACTCCTAATTTATCCTGCCCTCCACTGTCCCCTTTGGTAAACATAAGTTTGTTTTCTATGTCTGTGAGTCTGTTTCTGTTTTGTAAATAAGTTCCTTTGTATCATTTTTTTTTAGATTCCACATAGAAATGGTATCATATGATATTTGTCTTTGACTTACTTCACTTAGTATGATAACCTCTAGGTCCATCCATGTTGCTGCAGATGGCATTGTTTCATTCTTCTTTATGGCTGAGTAATATTCCATTATATATATATATATTATATATATAATATAATATATATATATATATATATATATATATGCCACATCTTTATCCAGTCCTCTGTCAATGGACATTTACGTTGCTTCCATGTCTTGGCTATTGTAAGTAGTGCTGCTATGAACATTGGGGTGCACATGTCTTTTTGAATTAGAGTTTTCATCTTTTTGGGATATATGCCCAGGAGTAGGATTGTTGGATCATATGGTAAGTCTATTTTTAGTTCTTAAAGAACCTCCATACTTTTCTCCATAGTGGCTGCACCAAATTACATTCCCACAACAGTGCAGAAGGGTTCCCTTTTCTCTACACCCTCTCCAGCATTTATCATTTGTAGATTTTTTAATGATGGCCATTCTGACTGGTGTGAGGTTATGCCTCATTGTAATTTTGATTTGCATTTTTCTGATAATTAGCAATATTGAGCATCTTTCCCTGTGCCTATTGGCCATCTGTATGTCTTCTTTGAACAAATGTCTATTTAAGTCTTCAGATGATTTTTTGATTGGATTGTTTGAAAAACATTATTTTTAATGAACTATTTTAGATGTTTATCATTCCTGTGCATGTCTTTATACTTTTACCACATTCCTCAAGAACACAGAGTATTGTTTTACGTGTTTAGAAACTTTATGTCAGTGACACAAGACACATCATTTTACAGCTTGCTGTTTTTATTCAACATTATGTCTTTAGATGCAAATATGTTATAGTTCCTTGTCTTTCATTTTAACTGTTATCTGGTATGCTATTGTATGCATATAATCATAATTTGTGTATCTTTGTATCTCTTGTTGGATATTTAAGTTACTTTTTTCCATTTTGTGGGTAACACAGACAGCCATTTTGGAAAACATTTGGCGATATCTAGTAAAAGTAAAAATGAACATGCTCTTCAACACAGGCAAGTCCATTCCTTGATATATACACTAGGTCTACACTGTCCAATATGGTACCCATTAACCACATGTGGCCATTTAAATTTTAATTAATTTAAGTATCAGTTCTTCAGTTGAACTAGACATCTTTCAAGTGCTTCATAGCCACATGTGGCTAGTGGCTACTAAATTTAACAGTGCAGACATAGAGCATTTCCATCATTGCAGAACATTCTATTGAACTCTCCAGTGTTGCCTTGGAGAATGACTGTATTTGCACATTTCCAGTATACTATGAATGTAAAAAGCATTTGATATCTATGGAATGAATGAATAGGAAAATATTGCTTTACAAGGCTGTATATGGTAAGTGTTAAATGGGTACCAGGAATAATAGCAAAACCAGTTTAAAAGCAGAATTTCAGGGTCCCGTGCATGAGTTTGGAGGAGAATTGAGTAAGGTGTTTATCTAGGGCAGTCAAGTGCAACATAGCAAGAGAAGGAGTTGGAATCATTATGGTGGAGGAAATCAGATAGCTCAAAAACAGAGAAGCTGTAGCAAGAATAAGAGCCAAGACAAGACTGTGAGTGGGGAAAATGAGTCATGAGGTCAGAAGCCAAAAAAATTTAAAAGGAGACCAAGAGATGGGGTGCAAGGCAGGTCAGAGAGAGCAGTTCAGGACAGAGGCTGTGAAAAATGTGAAGATCTCTGAAGCCCGTGCAAGCCTGGCTTTGAGATCAAACTCCTGTCATTTCCTTAGCAGATTGCCATCACTCACAAGAGGGGAGGCCTGTCTACTTTCAGTGGAAACTCTGGTTAGGAGAGGGTTATCTGTAAGAATGTGGAGGAAGATTAGGATTTGGCTCCCACTACAAGTAGCTCTGAATGTTGGGAAGTGTGAGGGTGGGGCCTGGACTAGGCTGCTAAGAACTGCATTCTGAGAGCATAATTAATGGGGAAAGAGTCAGAGACAAGGGAGGGAGCAGGTGTGGTAAAAGAAGAACAGATCCAAAAGAAAAGGAGGATGGAAAGGGCAAGGGTCAGATGAAGACAGAATACAATGAGAGGGGACATGACACATGTCTTGATATTGATTTTCATTTCATTGTAGAGTTCTTTCTATAAATTAAAACACACACACACACACACACACACACACACAGAGGAATGTGGTGTGGGATTCAGAAGCCATGGGTCTGATTTAGTCAGAAAGGACAGTTCTCACCCCAGGCTTCTGCCCAGCCCTCTGAGCTGCTCTAAAGTCCACTCCTGGTTTTCCAGAAAGCGTCTTCTCAGACTCCACTAACTTCCCCACGTAGGAGGTAGTGATTAAAAAAATTCTGGTCCCAGAGACACTTCTTTGGTAAAGAACTGTGGTGCTCTTCTTACTTGCTGCAAGTAATAATCAATCCTTCCTTCTCCTGGAAAAAAAAACCTGGTCCCTAATATTTTTGGTAGGAGGGGGACAGGTCATAGGGGAAGTTGGCTATGAGTGGAAAATCAGAGAGCCATTTCAAAGTGCATGGGTCAGGCAGAATATCCTATGTCGCTCTCTGATATCTTGTGAAGCTTAGCTTGACAATAAAACATCCTATCTCTCCTGCCCACCTGTCACCATTTTACATGCTACAGATAGTCCAAGATTTCAGTTGTGGTTTTCAAAACTCAATCATATGAGTACCTACCTTCAAAACAAATAAAGATATAACCTGTTCTAGGACCAGACGAAACAAAGCTCTGTTTATCTGCTTGCTTCAATATTGCAAACTCATTTCTTTTTTAATTTTTTAATTGAAGTATAGTCAGTTACAATGTGTCCATTTCTGGTGTACAGCATAATGCCCCAGTCCTGTATATGTATACACATATTTGTGCGAACTCATTTCTGACCATAGCTTTTGAGAACCACAGCCGATGGCAGAAGAGCAAGAGACAGTTCACCCAAAGGGTAAAACAAGCCAATCTGACCTTAGGAAAGTAATTGTTCAAGTGGAGATTGCTCATTATAAGAACAGCCAACTGTCCACCAACAGTGCGTTTGCAACCCCAGAAATCTTTCCCAATGGCTTTCTATCCCCTCTAGCAATATTGTCAGAGGTTTGGATTCCTGAGCAAGACCAGTCTGAAAGAGCTGTGTGTGTGCATTACTAATTCTGTACAAAGATTACAGCTCTTTAATTCCCAAGGCCATTCCTCGTTCTGACTCCCCTACTTCTTTCCACCTCATGTCACTTCACTCTGCAGCTTCAAATCCCTGTGCCCTGGCCTGAACCAATCTACTGAAACGTGGGCAACTGTCTTGGCATGCATGGGCAATCAGATGTTTGAAGAAAATTGATGAATAACCATGTGTCCAAGAGATCCATAGGGCTTAGGGAATTAAAAGGCTTATTCTTGTGGTTAAACACTGGGAATGCCATCTCATTCCCGTCCACTGATTTCTCTATTATCAGCTGGTAAGCCACAAGCAGATCCCTTGTTCATCTGCCAGGATGCAAACTAGCCCTTCTTTCAAGTCCCACTTTTGTTCTCAGGCTTAGGAACGCTGCAGTTATTCCAAAAGGAATCTGGCTGGCACAGTTAATTGGACTTATTAGGTCATAATTACAGTATCACAGCAATCAGCCTGCATTTCTCTGGATTTGATTATTGAGCCTTCTGAATGTATGTCTTTGGGTCCTGATGCCACCGTTTAGGACTCAGTGGTAGAACTGATAGACGACTAACCTGTAGACAACTCGGCTGAATGCTTCCTTGAGCCCAAAGTCTATGAATAAACTGTGTCCTTGGGAAGGAGTTTTGGGAAAGCAGTTGATCATCATAAATTCTAACATGTTGAGTGCTTGCTAGGTGTCTGGCAGTATGCTGGCATTATCTCATTTAATAGTCACAACACACAATAAGGGGAGGTACTATTATGATATCCCCATGTTTACAGACGAGGACTCTGAGGCTCAAAGGGGTGAGGTAACTTGCCCAAGATTACACAGCTCAGAAACACAGAATTGGAATTTACTCCCATGTCCATTTTGATTCAGAACACATGCTCTTAACTAAAACATGGCATTGTCCCTTCTTGGAAAGTGTCAGTCTGCTCCTTGGTTCACTAGCAAGAGCTCATCAGATTTTAATTTGTTAGGAACTAAAATGCAGTTGAATAAATAGCTGTTTCCTTTCTAATGAACTGATGGGTTATATTGTCCTGTTTGACATGTCAGCAATGGGTTTGAAGCAGGTTGTGGAAATTTGTTGATTACTCATCAGAAGTATTTATTGGGCATCTATTACATGCCAGCACATGTTGGGTGATTCAGAGATGTGTGAGAAATATCATGTGAAATCACTTATATGTGGTTACTAAAGGGGAAAGGCGGAGGGAGGGATAAATTAGGAGTTTGGGATTCACAGATACACACTACTATATATAAAATAGATAGACAACAAGGTCCTACTGTATAGCACAGGGGACTATATTCAATTTCTTGTAATAACCTATAATGGAAAAGAATCTGAATATATATGGATATGGATATATATATGTATAACTGAATTGCTTTGCTGTACACCTGAAACTAACATTATAAATCAGCTACACTTCAATAAAAAATTAAATTAAAAAAAGACATGTGAGAAACAGGTATTACCATCAAGAAGTGTCTTATCAGAGAATTCAGGCTAACCCACAGGAACCCCTCCTAGAATGTATGCACATAAATGCCTAAAAAATAATATGCCAATCCAGGTGACAACTCTCAGTGCTGTGGGAGACAGTGAGCTGTTAATAGAAAGCACACTGACCTAAGAAGCAAAAAGTGTTGTTTTACAAACAGTTGTGTAATATTAACTTTTAATATTAATTTTAAAATAAAATGGCCTTACGTAGGTCTCGGTTTCTTGATTAGAAGCAGATGAGAAGAAATCATCAGGGAAATCATGGATGAGCTGGACTGTTTAGGTTGGGTCACATTTGAACTGGTAGGGAGGAGGAAGGAGACTCTAGGTGCCAGGAGGAACAGGGAAGAGGCAGTGAGAGTTATGGCAGAGAGTGGAAAGTGAGCCCAGAGTGTTTATGGGCCAGTGGAGAAGAGATACTTAAATGCTTTAAGAAGCAAAACCCACAATTAGGCTTAGGGAAAACCAGGAACCAGTGGAATGATGAATTGATTGATTGATTTTTATTGTGGTAAAATACACATAACATAAAATTTACCATTTGAACCATTTTAAAGTCTACAATTCAGTGACATAAGTACATTCACAATGTTGTGCAACTGTCACCATAATCTTGTTCCAGAACTTTTTCACCATACCAAATGGAAACCTCATACCCATTAAGCAGTCACTTCCCATTCACCCCCCTCCTCAGCTCCTGGCAATGACTAATCTCTTTTTGTGTCTATAGATTGGCCTATTCTGAACATTTCATATAAAGGGAATCACACAACATGTGGCCTTTTGTCTGGCTTCTTTCACTTAGCATATTTTTAAGATTCATCCATGTTGTAGTATGTATCAGAATTTTGTCCCTTTTAATGGCTGCATAATATTCCATTGTATGGAGATATATATATATACATACATACATACACACACCACATTTTGTTTATTCACTCATCTGTTGATAGACATTTAGGTTGTTTATATCTTTTGGCTATTATGAATTGCCACTGGTATATAAGTTTTTGTTTGAACACTTCTTTTCAGTTCTTTTGGGTATATGACTAAACATGGAATTACTGGGTCATCTGGTAAACCTGTTTAATTTAATGAGGAAATGCCATGCTTTTTGTGGAAATCTAGCATAGTAGTTAAAAACAAAGGCTTTGAAGTTTGAGTTGAATCCTAGCTGCGCTATTTACTCATTGTATGGTCTTGAGCAAGTGTTATAACCTCTGAGCCTCAGTTTTCTCATCTACTGAATGGGAGTATTTGGAGTATTACATGGCATTATGCATACAAAGCACTTAGCCCAGTGCTTGGCATATAGTAAGCACTGGATATATGACAGATACTAGGAGTACCCTATGTAAGTCTCATGCTAAATGTGATGTATAGTTAACATCACAGGTAAGTAAAGGTACAGCCCTCTTACTGACTTTACAACTTACCCCTGCACCCCTTTGTAGAACTCAGAAAGTGATCTTAATTTCCAGAAAAATGAGGTACCCTGGTTTCTTAACCCCTTGATTTTTAATTATTTAAATTGGGTGTATGTGTGCAGATATGCACACACACACATATACACACTTACATATACATATTAATTTTTCTAGAGAAAAATTTCTTTAAATGGCAAAAGCCTGTGTGTTTTTTATGTAATACTTTCCAAGAAGGGACAATGCCATTTACTAGTTAAGAGAATGTGTTCTGAATCAAAACAGACATGGGAGTAAATTCCAGTTCTGTACTTCTGAGCTGTGTAATCTTGGGCAAGTTACCTCGCCCCTCTGAGCCTTAGCATCCTCATCTATAAACATGGGGATATTAATAATAGTACCTCCCCTTGTTGGTTTGTTAATGTTAAGTGAGATAATGCAAGCATAGTGCTAGGCACATAGCAAGTACTCAACTTCTATTTGTTGCTACTGAGATAACCATGACTTTCCCTTCCTTGTTTTCCCACACCCCACAAGCCATTGAAGTGACCCATGGGAGTTAAAGAGCCAAGGAACTTTAGCCAGATTTAAGAATATCAAATGATATTAAAGATTCTTTCCAAATGAAATGAAATTCATGATAACAAAAGCATCTCAAGACTCTGTAATCTCAAATATATCTTTTAAGTTCACTGCTTATAATTCATATTTCTGTTGGAAGTTGTATTTTTCTAAGAGGAATTAACTTTCCACCTTTGTGGAACAGACTCATATAGTATTTGAGCTGAAAGAGGAAGGGGCAGTGAAGGTAATTAACAACCATTGTACATGGTACATTCAATTGTCTTATTTGATCTGGACAACAACCCTGTTGTGAAATAAGTATCCATGTTCCCATGTTGCAGCTGCAGAAAGGAGTTCAGAAGCAACTTGCTCAGTGCTAGTAAGTGTCAGAACCGAGATTTGAACCCAGATCTCTCTGAAGGCTTCAATTTACTATACCACACTTGCTTGAAAGAATGTCTGAGTCCTTGTTGATGAAGCAGAAACCAATGAAGATAAAGTGAGTTGCCCAGGTTCACTTAAGCCAGTTTAATGATAAAGGAGGGACTAGAGACCATTTCCAAGAATGCCAGCTCATGTTCCTTTCTTGCTTATGAATGAATGATGTAGTGGTTCATAGTTAAAAAATGATTAAAAGTTTGGAGAGAATCTGAAAATAAGTTCCATCTGTATCTTAATTCCTTCCATTTCATGTTTCATAGGCTTTACTGAAAAACTGTTTTGTCTAGTTAGAAATGAACCAGTGACCTACATTCCCTGATGCCTGTGTGCCCATTGTGTTTACTACTTGATATTCAAAAGTAGATATGCAAATGCAGGCAATTCACAGGTGATTTCAGTTCTATTTTATAAGCATGCATTAACCACTATGATGGTTAATGTTATGTCAGCTTGGCTTGGCTGCAGTGCCCAGATGTTTGGTCAAACAGCAGTCTAGATATTGCTATGAAGCTATGTTTTCCATATGGTTAACATTTAAATCAATAGGCTTTGAGTAAAGCAGACTACCTTCCATGGTTTGGGTGGGCCTCATCCAATCAGCTGAAGGCCTTAAGTTGGAAAAGACTGAGATCCCCCTAAGGAAAAAGAAATTCTACCTCCAGACTCCCTTTGGACTTGAGACTGTAATATCAACTCTTTCCTGGGTCTTCACCCTGACAGCCTACCCTGCAGATTTCAGACTTGCCAGCCTGTATTGTATGATCCAATTCCTTTAAGTACATATATGTATGTATTTATATATATATACATACATAAAATAAACACACACACACACACACACACACACACACACACACACACACACATGCTCTTAGTTCTGTTTCTCTGGAGAATCCTAACTAATACAACCACCAGGCACAGTGCTAGGCTGTGGAAATACAGAGCAGAGATCTATGTACAGAGATTTGTACAATGTGGCAAAATATGACAAAGGTAGGACAGGGTAGGAAAATAAAACCACAAGAAAAGCATACAGGTTTATTTCCTGCTGCCTTTTACAGCTGCTAATAATAATGCTAATGACACTTAGACTTTATTTGTAAATGGATGATTTATTTCATTCTGAAAGAGCAACCTTGCCACTAAGCAAATGGATTCTGCTCCTCTCTTTAGACTATTGTTTAAATCTATTGATTGAATTTATTAATTCAGTAAACATTTACTGAATCTTGGCTTTGTCCATGGTGTGTAATGACAAAGAAGTGATGGGCTGAGAATGTTGCCAGGGATTCTCTGTAATCTTGTTCTTATCTCTGAAACTTAGGGTAGGGCTGAAGAAGTTGTTTGATGTCGTTATGCAGTGAGAACCATATGGAAGCTCCTGGTCAGGAGCTTGTCTCTCCAACGACTTGATTTGGGCCAAATTAGACAGTGCATCGGTGGGCTGAGGCAGTAGCCTGTCCCCCGCCTCCCACTTCCTGGCTTTCAGGATTGCCTCCTCAGTTTTCAGGCTCTTTCAGGGCCTAACTTGCATGATGCATCACTCATCAAAAGGCTAGCGCAGGTATTTTAGGAAAGGGTTATGTCCTTAAAATGTTGAGAATTCCACTTACTCCCAAAGACACAAGCTCTTTTCTGACTTGCTACACTGGAATCATTTACAGTCTTGTAGGAGAGAAGACTAAGTGATGCCCATAAAATACTTGGAGAGTCATGCAAAGCAGCATACGAATATTTTCAGAAGTTTGTTTCCTCCACAGTATCTGAGCCAGTACCACGTGCATAGAACTTAATTGAATGTATCTCCCCAGCTAAAGCATGAGCTCCCCAAAGGCAGAGTCTTCATCCCATTCTGCTTCGCATCCATACCGTTTTGGGCCCTACTTCCTCTGCTCAGATCTTTAATGTGAGTGTTCCTCAGGCCTTTTTCTAAGGACCGCTCTCTCTGCACAGTATCATCCATGCACGATTCTAGGTTTCAGTCCAAATCTCTCTTCTAAGTTCTAAGTCTGTATATATCTAACTACTTAGATATATGTTTCCCTGGCTATTCACAGTTACCTCAAAGTCAACATGTCCAAAACTGAACTCATTCTACGCACACACACACACACATACACACACACACACAGACAAATTGGTCCTATCCCATGCTTCCCCATTTTAGCAAGTATCACTACCATCCTCCCTGTGGCTCAAGCTAAAGGAGCCACCTTTGACTCTTCTTTCTCCTTCATCTCCCAATCCAGTCATTCACTTTCATCCATCCATTCCCCAATTCAGAAACCTAAATTCCTTTTCTAAAAGGGCTTTCCTATCAAAAACTTCAAACATATACCAAATAGAACAGTACAACGAAATTCCTCCAGGTACCAAGTGCTCAGCTTCAAATTTACCAGTTCAGACCATCTTTTTTCATGTATTCCCGCTTCTCCCCACCGTCAACTATTTTGAAACAAATTCCAGAGATCATTTCATTTCATCTGTATTTTATTATGTAGCTCTTAAAAATAAGTTCTGAAAACATCCGAAATCCCAATATCACACCCAAAAACAAAGTGAACAATAATTCCATAATATAATCAAACATCCAGTCAGTGTTCATATTTCCTTGTTATTTTATAAATGGTTTTGCTTCCTTACATTACAGTATCCAAATAAAGCCCCTACATTGTGATTAGATAGTAAGTCTCTTAAGTCACCTTTTCCTGTAAGAATTTCCCAGTTTCGATTGATTGGTTGCTGTTCCTCTGTGTTTACTATTCCATTATTATAAAGCATTGTTAGTTAGAGCTAGAGACTTGATCAGATTCCATTTCTTTCTTGCTTTATCTCTCTATCCCTCGTTCCCTCTCTGTCTATGTCTCCCTCCCCCATCTCTCTCTCCAGGACTGTTTCATCACATTTCATCAGGTAGTTTTTCATTTTTCCATCAGGAGTCACAGAATGTCTGCAATGTCTGCTTGTTTCTCTTTCTGTGATGTTAACAGCTTTTGATATTCATCGCCTCAATCCCTTACCTCATAGGAGATTGCAACTGTTGATTCTGTAATTCTGGCTTTTATTTTAGGGGAAGCATCCCTTCATTAATTTTTATGGTTACCCTGAGTTACAGTTCATTTAGTAAAGGCGGGATAAATGCTTGATTCCACCACTGCCACCCCTCCTTTTTTAAACCAATTTTAAAAATAATTAGTTATTACTCTAGCATCCTCCAAAGGTGACCAGTGAGAGGGTTTTTGTTTGGGGACCTAGGGGAGAGTGCCATTATGAATGAACGGAGGTTTAAATATTTTAAGCATCCCATTCATTGCAGTTATTATTATTGATTCTCAAATCATCACTTATTTGGCCACTGGAAGCCTATTCAGATTGGGACTTGTGTCCTTTTGAGTACCCTATAGTATTTTTAACAGCTTTCCTGAAGTATAGTTGACATACAGTAAACTGCATATATTTAAAATGTGCAATTTGTTAAGTTTAAACATATGTGTACAACAATAAAACCACTAACACAATCAAGAAAATGAACACTTCTATCACTCCCAAAGCTTTCCTCATCCCCCTTTGTAATCCTTCCCCTCAGACTTTTCCACCAACCCCAGTCCCTGGACAATAATAAATCTGCTTTCTGTCACTATTGATTAACTTTCATTTTTCAGAATTCTATGTAAATGGAAATATGGAATATAAATGCTTTGTTACTGGCTTCTTTTACTTAGCATAAGTATTTTTATATTCATTCATGGTGTTGCCTGTATTAATAGTCCCTTAGGAGATGCGTGATATGCAAATATTTTCTCTCAGTCTGGGGCTTGTCTTTATGTTCTTTAAAGAATAGCTTTCAAAAAGTGAAAGTCTTTACTTTGGATAAAGTACAGTTTCTCAATGTTTTTCTTCTTTTTTTGCATCAAGCTTTTGGTGTTGTGTCTAAGAAATTTTTGCCTAATCTAAGGGCATAAAGAGTTTCTCCTACTTTTCCACTGAAAATTTTAAAGTTTGACTTTTGGTCAACGAATCTTCGACAAAGGAGGCAAGAATATACAATGAAATAAAGACAGTCTCTTCAGCAAATGGTGTTGGGAAAACTGGACAGCAGCATGTAAAACAATGAAGCTACAACACTCCCTTACACCATATACAAAAATCAACTCAAAATGGATCAAAGACTTAAACATAAGACAAAATACAATAAACCTCCTAGAGGAAAACATAGGCAAAACATTATCTGACATACATTTCAAAAATTTTCTCCTAGTAGAAATAAAAGCAAGAATAAACAAATGGGACCTAATGAAACTTACAAGCTTCTGCACAGCAAAGGAAACCAGAAGTAAAACAAGAAGACAACCTACAGAATGGGAGAAAATTTTTGCAAATGAAACCGACAAAGGCTTGATCTCCAGAATATATAAGCAGCTCATACGATTCAATAAGAAAAAAATAAACAACCCAATCCAAAAATGGGCAGAAGACCTAAACAAGCAATTCTCCAGGGAAGACATACAAATGATCAAAAGGCACATGAAAAAATGCTCAATGTCACTAATTATCAGAGAAATGCAAATCAAAACTACAATGAGGTATCAACTCACACCAGTCAGAATGGCCGTCATTCAAAAATCCACAAATGACAAATGCTGGAGAGGCTGTGGAGAAAGGGGAACCCTCCTACACTGCTGGTGGGAATGCAGTTTGGTGCAGCCACTATGGAAAACAGTGTGGAGATTCCTCAAAAGACTAGGAATAGACTTACCATATGACCCAGGAATCCCACTTCTGGGCTTGTATCCAGAAGGAACCCTACTTCAGGATGACCCCTGCACCCCAATGTTCCTAGCAGCACTATTTACAATAGCCAAAACATGGAAACAGCCTAAATGTCCATCAACAGGTGACTGGATAAAGAAGTGGTATATTTATACAATGGAATACTACTCAGCCATAAAAACCAACAACATAATGCCATTTGCAGCAACATGGATGCTCCTGGAGAATGTCATTCTAAGCGAAGTAAGCTGGAAAGAGAAAGAAAAATACCATATGAGATCGCTCATATGTGGAATCTAAAAAACAAACAAACAAACAAACAAACAAAAACAAAGCATAAATACAGGACAGAAATAGACTCATAGACAGAGAATACAGACTTATGGTTGCCAGGGGGCCGGAGGGTGGGAAGGGATAGACTAGGATTTCAAAATTGTAGAATAGATAAACAAGATTATACTGTATAGCACAGGGAAATATACACAAAACGTTATGGTAGCTCACAGAGAAAAAAATGTGACAATGAGTGTGTATATGTCCATGTATGACTGAAAAATTGTGCTGAACACTGGAATTTGACACAACATTGTAAAATGATTATGAATCAATAAAAAATGTTAAAAAAAATAAAAAAAAATTTTAAAGTTTGGGGCTTACATTTAGATCTACAATCCATTTTATTTTTTTTATTTTTTTTAACATTTTTTATTGATTTATAATCATTTTACAGGTTTAGCCAATATTTTGTCAGGTTTATTCCTAAGTGTTTCATATATTTGATGCTATTATAATCATGTTTTAATGTCAATTTTCAGTTGTTCACTGTTAATGTATAGAAATGCAATTGATTTTTATATATTGAACTTGTATCATTAAGCATTACTAAACTCGCTTATAGTTCTAGCAGCTTATTTTGTAGATGTCATAGTATTTTTTACATTGTCATCTGTGAATAAAGACAGTTTTACTTCTTCCTGTCAAATCCAGATGCCTTTCCCCCCATGATTTATCACACTAGCTAGAACCTCTCGCATAATGTTGAATAGAAGTATAAACGTGGACATATTTGCATTGTTCCCAATCTTAGTGGAGAAAGCAGTCAGCCTTTCCCCATTAGGTATAATGTTACCTATAGGATTTTTCATAAATGTCCTTTAGCAGATTGAAGAAGTTCCCTTCCATTTCTAGTCTGCTTTGAGTTTTTATCAGGAATGAATGTTAAGTATTGTCAAATTATTTTTCTGCATCTATTGAGATAATCATATTTTTCCCTTTTGATCTACTAATCTGATGAATTATACTGATTGGCTTTTGAATGTTAAGCCAACCTACCATTCCTAAAATAACCTGTACTTGGTCATAATGTCCTATCATTTTTATATACTGTTGGATTCAATACCCTAAATTTTTGTTAAGAATTTTTGTGTCTGTATTTCCAAAAGACATTAGTCTGTGATCATAATACTTGACTCATAGGATGAGTTAGTAGGTAATCCCTCATCTTCAGTTTTCTGGCAGAGCTTGTGTGGGATTGGTATTATTTAATCCCTGAAATGTTTGGTAGATATCACCAGGGAGACTATCTGGCCTTAGAATTTTCTTTGTGGGGAGGGTTTAACTACAAATTCAATTTAAAAAATCAATATAGGACTATTCAGATTATCTATTTCTTCTTCAGTGAGCTTTGGTAGGTTATATATTGCATAGGAATTACTAAAGGTGTAGCCAAGGCCTTGCTACAGATGGGCTTTCTGAAATCACTTTTGCATGTCATTTTGCCGAGAAATAAAAAGAAAAGTAGGTGGATTTCAAAGCAATGAAACATAGAATCAGAGACAGAAGTACTGGACCACTTCTTTGCTTATGGGCTTTGGCTAAGGCCAAAAAGTTTCAACTGGAGTTTAACTTTGCTTGTGATATATAGTGCTTTTATTTCATTTAATTTTTTTAGCATGTTGCTTTTTAAAGTCTGTTCCCACCAACCAAGCAGACTACTGGACTAGTTTCTATTTTCTGCATATGAGAAGGGATTAGGGCTGTTTCTCCTAATTTTAGAAAGGCAGGCATACGTGACAAGTTGGTTTGTCTGGCTCACCCTGCAAGCAAAATTAAAATCAACTTCTGAAAGGATTTACAGCTTAAAATTGCAGCCATAAAATTAGGTAAAAGTAACATGCTGTTCTTGGCAAATGAAGACAGAGATCCTAGTCTGCTATTTACTGGGTTTTGTACTTTGGGGAGGGGTTCCCTTTCGTTTTCCTTCTAGTCATGAGGGATGGATTTGCCATGAACCATTCTATTTTCCTGCTTTAGATCCTCTTCCCCATGTCATCTCTCCTCATCTCTGAGTAAGCAAAACATCTTTACTCTCATCTATATCAATAGGCCTTAAGGAGGAGGGTATAGCTCAATTGGTAGAGTGCATGCTTACCATGCATGAGGTCCTGGGTTCAATCCCCAGTACCTCCACTGAAAAACCAAATAAATAAATAAACCTAGTTACCTCCTGCTTGCCAAAAAAATTATATCAGTAGGCCTTAGAGACTATCTATATCATGAGCTAAATAGCTAGCTAAAAAAATTATCTTTATGGAAACAACTTGTATTTGTTTCACTTTCTATCTCCTTCTAATAGTTGCTACTGCTGGTAAGTCCGCATGGACTCACTGTCCATCTTAACTGGGCATTTGTTAGATTCTCTTCCAAGTGCAAAAGACAGAAATGGCAGTGTCCCTGATCATTTGGGGTCAATAACAGATGAGACCGTCTGTCAGGATATTTCCAGCAATCTGAATCCTGTGTCCTGGAATCCCAATCCTTCCTATTCCTGTCGGTTCAACTCTTAGAGAACTTATCAACTCTTCCATCCTAATTGAGGCTACCAACTAGTGACTCTAAGGGATTTTTTTTTTCAACTTGGAATGATTTTCCTAAAGACATCATATTATAAATAAGCCATAAGGCTCAGGGCCAAGCCACTAAAGCCCATGACACTGTATGCCTAAAGTCTAGTAGCAAGAATAGGCTGACAGAAAGGAAGACATGCGTCCCCACTGTGCCTTGCACAGCTGAGGAACCTGAGGCTCAGCCTAACCACTCAGAATAATCTTGTAGATTTTTATTAGCAACTGTCACAATTTCTCTTAAGCGGTCAAAAGGAGAGGCTGGTTAGAGCAGGCAATGAATACCATAATGAAACATCAATCATGCTACTGTTGGAAAAGAGGGAAGATAAAATTTTAAAAAGGACGTGTGGGGGAGGTGCCAAGATGGCGGAGTAGAGAGACTCACAGCTCTCTGTCTTCCACAAATACACCAAGAATTACATCTACAAACCTGTTGAATCACGCAGAACACCTACTGAACTATTGCAGAGTGTCTCTCCCTTCTAAATACAGGAGGATTCTCACAAAATCCAATAAACAAGTTCATACTGTATAGCACAGGAAACTATACTCAGTATCTTGTAGTAACTTATGGTGAAAAAGAATATGAAAATGAATATATGGATGTTCATGTATGACTGAAGCATTATGTTGTACAACAGAAATTGATACAACATTGTGTACTGACTATACTTCAATTAAAAATATATACATATATATATACAAAAAGAAAAAAAAGGATGCATGAATGGATGTATTGTATATGAATTATAGCTCCATAAAATTGTTATGAAAAAGAAAAGATGTGATTAGGATTTCCAGAGAAATGGATGGGATATGAAAAGCATTCCATGAAAATGGAATAGCTGATAAAAAGACCTCTATGAGTAGAATATTGGAGGTGATAGGTTGGCCTGCAATGGTAGGTTGAGCCTGGTTTACAGGGTCCCTTAAATGTTGTGCTTGAATTTTGAAGTTTGCAGGTAAGAGGGGGTCATCAAAGGTTTTGGAAAGAAGACAGGACATAATTACATCTAAGTTTTAGAAAGGTGTCTCTTTACCTCTTCCAATAAATACTTCTTTCCTCTTTTGATTATAGTTGTCATTCAGCTTTAAGTTCCTTGAGTGCAGTCAAAGTTTTCCAAATACCTCTCTGTCTTCCACAGTGCCCAACACAGTGCCTTTGTACATAGCAGGTGTGCATTAAAGGTTATCCTCAAATCAGTGAAGTGGACTTGTTGTGAGAAAGCCTTGTTCTAGCCTTGTCCCTTTCTGGTCATGTCCTCTCTATTGAAATAGGCGTTTGATTCATTCACTTCTCCCCATCTGATCTCCATATCCCTTGTTCAGGCCACCATCTTCTCTCACTCCAACTCTTTTAATTGGCCTCTCACCTCACTACCGCCCCCTCCTGTTCATTAGCTATACTGCCACTGGAGAATTTTTTTCTAAAGTGCCAATCTGATCATGTTACTCTTTGCTTAAAATTATTTGTTCAGTGACTTCCTGTTGCTCTGAGGATTAAACCAAACCTCCCTATCATGGCCTATGAGACTCTGCATGAGCAAGTCTTTGCCTGCCTATACAGCAAAATCTTCTGTCACTCTCCCCTTTACTTTCCTGTTTCCGTCTCTGTGGCTTTCTTTAGCTTCTCTTGTGTGCCGTGCTCTCTCTCACCACAGAACATGTGCATCTTTTGTTCCCTCCACCTGGAAGCTTCTCTGCCTCACTCCCATCCCTTGACCTAGTTGATGCTTCCTCTTCTTCAGACTTCAGTTGAACTACAGTTTCTTAAATAAACCTCTGATCCCACCGAGGAGGCCAAGTACCCCTGTTCTATGTTCTCACATCCTTCCATTGGTCTCCTTTGTATCATAGAGCACAACTATAATTAAAAGGAGCAAGTCTATTGTATTTAGCAGGATACTCCCAGGGCGTAATCCAGTGCCTGGCACAGAGTAAGCACTCAATAAATATCTGTTGAATGAAGAAATCATCCTTATGTCTTAATGACAAACATTATAAACATTCATAGCATCCTATTTTTCTCCATCACACTTCTCACAATTATCATTTTTTAGATATTTGTGTAAGTATGTATCTTTATCTTATATGAGACTATAAGCTCCATGGTGGCAGGGACTATACTTACTTTTTAATTCAATTATATTTTACAGACAAAAAATGTGCTGATTATAAATGTATAGATTCGTGCATTTCAACAAATGTGTACACTCATAAGCATCACTCCAAACAAGATATAGAACATGTCCTTTATCCCAGATGGTACCCTTGGACCCTCAGTGAACCTCACCCTCACACCCCTGCAGAGGTAACCACTGATTTCTATCATCATGAAACCATTCTGATTTCTGTCGTCATCTATTCGCTTTGCCTATTCTAGAACTTTGTATAAATGGAACTCTTACTGAATTTGTGCTTCTGTGCCTGGCTTCTTCCACTTAACGTAATGTCTGCAAGATGCATCCAGGCAGTTACACGTATCAATACTTTGTTCAGTTTTTAAATTCCTGAATAGTATTCCATTGTACAAATATACGACAGTTTGAATATCCACTCACCTCTTGGTGGAAATTTGGGCTCTTCCCACTTTGAGGTTATCATAAGTAAAGCTGCTATGTGAGCATTCATGAAAAAGTCATATTCAATTTTTTTTAATCATCATATCCCCAGCACCTAGCCCAGTGCCTGGTACACAGCAGGCACTCAATAAATATTTGTTGAATAAATGAATGAATGCGATCCTTCCAATGTTAGTTATAACTGTTCCTTTCCTTCCTGCTTTGGAAACCATATTAGAAGGCATATAAGTAAGAGTGACTCAATTACAGAAAGAAATTTGAATGCCTTCTTAATACTTTAAAAAGTAAGTGGCAGAGTTTGTATTTTAAATATTATTACCCACAATTACTTTAGACACTCCTCACAGCTGAACCTGTCACACCAGTGTGTCACAATGTTACTTGTAGGATTTCCAGATGAAATATAGGATGCCCAGTTAAATCTGAATGTCAGATAAAGAAATAGATTTTTTAGTATAAGTATGTCCCAAATATTGCATGGAACATATTTATGCTAATCTGGGACATATTTATAAGAAAATATGCTGAGACATACTTATTGCTTTTCTGAAATTCAAATTTAACTCTGCATCCTGTATTTTTGTTCGTTAAAACTGGCCAACCTAACTACATGTGAACTGTGTGACCTCTGGTCCTCAGGTGCCTTCCAGCTTTAAGGTTCAAAGATTCCTTACTTTCTTCTAGTTTCTTTCACTTCTTTTTCTCACTCTCAGAAATGCTATTCTAAGAACATTATGGACAGCATTTAGTTTGTCTATTTGTGTGGCTTAAGCATTTGCTCAGTGAATTCACTTTATTATCTAACTGAACAGTACATCCCCTCAGGCCCTGGTTCATTCTGGTTGGCTAAGACTTTTCCAAGTGAAATCCCAAATGCCTCTCCCCACCCCCTGACCCCATCAGTTGTGTTTGTATATGCATGGGAACACAGTTGGACAGACGGAGGGAAATGCCTTCCTGAACTACTCAGCAATGTCTGGTGTCAGTTTCATCCTTAAAATGTAGGTGGTAAGTCTCACCTGGTAGGGAGCCAGCTCCTGCAGATCACTGTTTTCTCTTCCCAGAGACTTTCATTCATAAACTCACAGGGAGCTGTTTTTAAAAGGCAAATGAACACCATAGAGAGCTATATTCAATATCTAGTAGTAACCTATGGTGAAAAGAATATGAAAAAGAATATATGTATGACTGAAGCATTATGCTGCACACCAGAAATTGACATAACATTGTAAATTGACTGTACTTCAGTAAATATATATATGTACCAAAAAAATAGAAAGATTTAAACCAAGTTAATAAAAAGGCAAATGAATGTTAAATATGGGATGGGACTAAGCTTAGTTTAATGTGTGTCTGCGTGTATGTGTATGTGTGTGTGTGTGTGTGTGTGTGTGTGTTTAAATTTCAATGCACATGTTTTGTTTTAGAATTGCTCAAAGCCAGACTCTGTTTTATTAGCACCAAGTATGAAAACCTAGGATGATGCTAGAGGGGGCCTGGCACTAAGATTTTGAGTCAAACCTGGGTTTGAATTTGTGTCACTCCCAAGCTGTGTGACTGTGTAAGCAAACTATTAAACCTCTTTAAACCTAAGTTTCCTCATCTGTAAAATGGTGGTGGTAACAGTGCCCTCCTCACTATTGGGACACTTCTGTGAGGTAACAAAATTGAAGTACTTAGCCAGGCACATAAGAGATGCTCAGTGAGTGGTACCCATGATTATGAATGTGGCCCCAGGACAAGTTCTGATCCAGACAAAGAGGCCTCTCTTGGTTTCTGGACTCTGAGGCAACTGACAGGAAATGGAGATTATAAAAGGGCACCTCGGCATCTCGTATTCTTTTTCTTTTAAGGAGTTTAGCTTTGGGCTGAAAAGAGAAGCCCTGACTTTGAGTCTTCACTTTGTCACTTAACTAGCAAGTGATACCAACTCTGAGACTTTGGTTTATTTTTTTTTAAATCTGAAAAATTTACATATAATCATTCTTTCTTTGTTTCAAAAGTAGTTGTGAGAATTATATGGATATACAAGTTGTTTAAAAAGTGTACAAACAATACAAGCTATTGTAAAGTAAGTAAACAAATGTTGATAAAAAAGGCAAAAGAATAAAAAAGCATCTGTCAACATCATCTTTCTTTTCCTGACTTCCCAATATCAAGCTAATTCCTGGAACTAGTAGCAGTGGGTTCAGTGGAGGAAAAATTGACACAGAGAGTGAGGATAACTGGTTTCTTATCCCTACTCTGATACTTAACTTCCTGTGTTGAGGAAGTCACTAACAGCTGAGCCTCCATTTCCTCATCTTTAAAATGCAAATCAGACATTGAGTGATCACCTATCAGGTAGACACCGTGCTAAATGCTGTAGTTATAAATAATACCAGCCAACATATATTGAGCATATATGTGCCAAGCACTTTGTTAGGGGCATAATCTCTAACCTCATTCACAGAACCCTATGAAGTCAAACATTATTATCCCTGTTTTATAGTTGAGGAAATTGAGGCTTAGAGAGTTTAAATTCATTTGCTTTATGGTGAACAAACCAACATCACTGCAGAGGAACTTACTGTCTAGGGGGATAGGTGAAGATATAAAAGAAAGCATTGTTATATTGTATATGTGTGTATGTCACTATATATAGCTATACATCTAAAACACTTATTTCAGATTTGTGGTAGAAAATCAAATGAGATTTGGTGTGAAAGGAGTTTTGAAGGAATCTGACATTATTAAAACAGAATAATCTTATGTTGTATGAAAACAGGATTGAGCAGCCATTTCAACAACCATTTACTGAGCTTATTCAAGAAGTATCTATTAAAAATATATTTAAAAAGAAGTCTCTATTATACTCCTAGTAGAGCTGTCCTTTTTTGTACTAGGTAGAGTATTAACAGGACCTAGCCTCTTTACAGCACCGTCTTTCTTCTGAGACCTGCTCATAATTCTAAAACCCACACATTTCTTCAACCTCACCAGGATCAATCATCCATTCACTCTACTACCTTTTTCACTGCCTCTTACTCACCACCTGTGCTCACTTCCTTCTTTAGGAAGCCCAGATTCCATAGCCTATCATTAAAAATCACTTCTTCTCATAAACCTTTGAGTCCCTTGCCTCTCTTTTTCTTTAGTATTCTCACTTAGCAGAACCCAACCATGGTTAAATCCAACTCTTCTAATCTACATCTGTACCCAACCAGCTTAAGGCTAAAGAGAACCTCACAGTATTGATGACTGGTCTTCCTTCAAGTCCATGGTCACTAACCTCAAGTGGACCCTTAGAACTGCATTATAGTTCTTCCATATTTCCCTAATTCTCCTTCCTGAAATTGCTCTGTCCAGATCATCACAATGCTAACTCCATTGGTATGTTCTTATCTTGTCTTACTTGACTTATCTACAATTTGGCACATTTTATCACACTTTCCTCCTTGAAATACTTTCTTCATTTGCCTTCCAGGACCTTTCTCTATGTTGCTTCTCTGCCTACCACACTGGTACTCCTTCTCTGGTACCTCCCCATTTTCCCTTAACACTGAAGTGCCTCCGTGATCAATGCTTGGATGTCTTCTTTTCCCTTTATCTACATTCCTTTCCTTGGTGACTTCATCTAGTCTTGTAGCATTGTATAATACCAGCGATGGCAGAGATGGTGCTCGTCATATAATCCGTGTTATCTCCTATTTTCCATACTATTAGGTTGTCCAGTGTGTGTAGTTCTTCTTAAAGGGAACATGAACACAATCATGGGCAATTAGCAACAAGTATTAACATCTAAGATGGTGGAGTTACTACACAAATCTAGCTTGGAAATCCAAGTCACCTTTGAAAGAAAGCCACTAAGGAGAGCTGCCTGTCCTTCATCGGATTGTGACACGAAAAGAAGTAAACCTTAGTTGTGTTAAACTATTGAGATTTAGGGTTTGTTACCACAACTTAGATGAGTCTATACTAAGGTATCACGTGTACATCTCCAAGCTAGCCATCTTTCTTGTAATCCAACTATCTATTCAATTTCTCCAGTTAGGTGTCTAACAGACATCTCGAAACCAGAATTCCTGATGCCCCTCCAACAGTTTTTCCCAGACATTTTTCATTATCTGAATAAATGAGTTTCATCCTTCTAGATGCTTAGTATAGCAACCTGAGTCACCCTTGACTCCTCTTTCAGTTACATCCCATATCCAGTCCATCAGCAAATCCTAGTAGCTCTACCTTCAAAACATGTCCAGAATCCTCCCACTTCTGCCAGTGTCTACAACTGCCTCTCTGGTCCAAGCCACTGTCATCCTTCTGCTGAACTACCATGTCAGCCTCCTAGGTGGCCTTCCTATGTCCATCCTTGCCCCACCACAGTTCACATGGAGCTGACGTGTCACTCCTATGTTCAGAACCATTCAGTGTTTTGTCAGAGGCAAAGTTCTTACACTCTGGCCCCTGCTACAGCTCTGGCCTTATGACTTACCGCTTTCCCCTTACCCACTCCAATACTCTGGTCTCACTGCTGCTTGGCCAAAACATCAAGCATGTTCTCTCATTGAATGCTGTTTCTCTTGCTCTTCCCTTTGCCTGGAATACTCCTTCCCCAGATTACCAGGGAGCTTGCTCCCTCATTTTCTACAGCAGGGGTTCTCAAACTTTACTGTGCATCACAATCACCTGAAGGGCTTTTTAAAACACAGATTGCTGGGCCCCACCCTAAATTGTATGATTTAGTAGATCTGCAAGAGGGGCAAGAATTTGCATTTCTCACAGGTTTCCAGGGCTGATGATGCTGACCCAGGCACCATGCTCTGAGAAACACTGCTCTCTGCTCAGAGGTCACCTTTGGGCAAAGCCTTCCCTGACTTCCTTATATAAAGTAGCAACCTAACCCCAACACTTCCTATCCCTCTCCCCTGCTTTATTTTCCTCTATAACACATGTCATTGGACAAATATGGATGTGATATTTATTGTTTACTGTTTGTCTTCCCCCCAGATTATAAACACAAGAGCAGGGACTTGGTTTCACTTGTGGCTGTATGATGCAGCCTCTATCCCTCATGTCTAATACATTGCTTAGCAGATAGTAGGTGCTTAAGAAATACTAGCTGAGGAGATGGTCAAAATAAAATGCTGCACAGCCAGCCATCTGTGAACTAAGCTTCTCGAGGAATTGCTCATAAACATAACTCACCTTTGCCAACCATCCAGTCACTCCAGTTAAGCTGCTCTTAGAGTCCGTCTTGCTTCCTGGGTTACCTTCTGTGTCATGGTCATCTCTGCCACCACTCATGCCAGAAAACACTGGTGATGCCTGGAAAAGCATATTGGCTTGTGGAGGGGACACTGTGATGTAACTATTTCAGGAACCCAAAGAGAGAGGGAGAATCCCAGGTGGACCTGACCTAACACTTGTGACTTAGTTGTTCGGAGAACAATTATTTCACAACCCTTTCTGGAGTATCCGCTGGTTCATGGGATGTAGAGAAGAAGAAAACAGAATCTGTTCCCAGTCTGTTGGCAGATCCAAGTAGACTGAGGCCAATAAGGAAAAGCATCATCAGCAACGAGGAGGGAATAAAAACTTCTGCCTGAAATTGCTGAGAGGGAAGAATTTGGGAGAGTATTCACCAAGAAGATGGTGTTTGAGCTAGGCTTTAAGAGTGAGTAGAAGTTTGGTTTGTGGTAAATGGGAAAAGGGGATAGGGAGGTCATTTTAGACAAAGGAACCAGCATCAGCAAAAGGATAAAGGTGTGAGATACTAGTCATATTTAAAATATTTACATAAACATCAACAAATCCAAATAGATGTCCTAACCAAGCAGAGTGGACATCTGCCATAGATAATCCAGCATGACCATGTCATTGCATACCATTTGACTATCAGCTCCAGAGAGAAGCCAGAGTGTGACAGAAATGCTGAATAGAGTGACATAGCTAATATTAATGCAGTAATAGCTGACACTGAGTGTTTACTATAAGCCAGGCACTGTGCTTTGCATGCTTTATCTTATTGAATCCTCCAATCAACACCTATATGGTAGATACTGTTGACACCTGCATTTTACAGGTGGAAAGTTGAATATCAAAGGGAATAAGTCACTTGCCTAAGGCCACCCAACTCAGAAATATTAAAGCTGGGATTTAAGCCTATACAGACTGACTCCAGAACTTACGTGCTTAACAAAGGTATACTGCCTCAGGTAATGGCTAGAAAGTAGTGGCCTCACTAACACTGTGGGAATATACAAAGAGGTCAAATAGGTTGACCTTTCCCTTACAGACATCACTGGTTGAGGAAACAAGACTCTCAGCTATGCAACTGAAGGAACGTTGTAAGGACTGTCCCTCAACAATGTGTGACACTTGCCCAGTGAGTGGGACATACATAGAGTGCAGGCTGTGTCCTTTCACTGAACTGGAGTGGTCATGGAAGAAATGGAACTTGAAATTGGTCTTGAGAGGTATTGAATAGAGTGAAGAATGTGGAATTAGGTTCAGAAGTGTTACAGTCTACTCGCTAGCAGTGTGACCTGGGCCAAAGTAATTTCCTTCAGTGTTCTCATGTGTACAGTGGGGGATTTGGATTAAACTAATGGTTCTTAACTTCAGCCTTCTACTCCCACGGGAAATTTTGGAAATTGTGGGGCTGTCTTTAGTTGTCCAAATGACTGGAGGAGGCTCTTAGGTAGGCACCAGGAATGATAGATGCTCTGTACACTATGAAGAATTGGCCTGCATCCTGCCCTACATTTAGAAGACCTCTGGACATTCATGGAGGTGAAAACCCTGTTTATAATTATCTGAGCCTAAAACATAACCACACTTTACATATTGAAATGATTTTTTTATGGTTTTATTATTATTGATTAAAACTACCCAGTAAACAGGGGGAAAGTAATAGCTCAGTGGGAGAGCACATGCTTAGCATGAATGAGGTCCTGGGTTCATTCCCTAGTACCTCCATTTTTTAAAAAAAAAAGGAAAAAAAAAACTACTCCGTAAACAAAGGAAAGATTGAATTTTATCCCCAGAACATTCACCATTTCAGAGAACCAGTGCAGTAATAGCAACTCCGTTCATGGTACTTGAGTCAGCAATACCACATCCCAGTGTCTTTCTGCTTCAGCAGGCTGTGGCATTCCTGGTGATTCTGCATCAAGCTTCTAGCCTTTGGTGAATTTCATTACTTTTTTTTTATAGAGCTATGTATGATCATTTACATATTGATACATATTGTTTTGGGGGGGAGGGATAAATGAGGAGTTTGGGATTAACAGACACAAACTGCTGTATATAAAATAGGTAAACAACAAGGACCTACTGTATAGCACAGGGAACTATATTCAATATCTTGTAATTAACTACAGTGGAAAGGAATCTGAAAAAGTGAATATGCATATATATCTTAATCACTTTGCTATACACCTGAAACTAACACAACATTGTAAATTAACTCTACTTCAATTAAAAAAATACCTATTGTTTCATTATAAGTGACTTTTTGTTTTTTCTTTGCAATACAATTATGGCATAATATATGCTTTTACAATTATTGTTTGCATCTGTATTATAACTTATTCCTATGAATTTCTTTCCACAAGAGCAAGAAAGAATAATAAATATTTATAATAAAAAATAGTGTGCTGGTCTGGTAGAGTTAAGTACCACTGTATTAGATGATCTTTCCCGGCCTTTCCAGTTCTAATTTTCTGTGGGTATAAGGAGTGGTTGGCTTTTAAGAGGAAGGGAGAGAGCATTCCAGGGTGGGAATGACACCAGTGATGTGGCCTGGTTGAGCAGGGGTTGGAGTGTCCCCAGACAAGCCAGGATAGGGCAGAGACTTCCTCCGTGCTTGGTCTTGCCATGTTCCCTGGAAGCCACTCCTTTTATCCCCCCCCACTCAGTGTAATTGAAGACTCCTGGGGGAACTGCCAGGGCCAGCATTACAGGAAATTGCCTTGTGGCCAGTGGGGCTTCTCTGGTTACTTTCCTCAGTGACAGAGGACAGTGATGGTTTCCTGTCTGTTAGCTGGGTGTCTTTGCCTCCTTGTTCTGCCAAGTTCCCAAGAAACCTTAGCTTCTGCTCCTTACATTTTTGTGCAGCTCCTGTTACTGGAATTTTTTTCCCCTGTCTTATCCAGTTCCCTTGCCTCTGGCCTCCTCGCTCCATGCTAGAGATCTGGAAACTTTTGGTCCATGACAGACAAATATTATGGGACACCTAAAAGGCATATTGTTTGGAATTAGGCCATAGCTCCGAACAGATACCACTTCAACTTTGACAATGCCTGTTGAGTCCTCTCCCTTGAAGGTGATGGATTTATCATCTAGTAACATAAGAGTTTTTTCTTCTTGCTCATTATATGTGTTCATTGAAGACTGCTTGGAAAAGACAGAAATATATGGAGAAGCAAATAGAAATTATCCATCGTCACAAGAAATATGGTACTTGACATTAGACAAAGGGGACACAGCATAGGTGAGGGTTAAATTCAATGATGCTCTGTCTCCCTATTCTCTATTCCATGCCAGCCCCTGTCTTCCTCCTCACACAGCACCTCTTGATCTCACCCTTAGGAAAACTGGCCTGTCCTCTATACCCTACAACAGAGGGCAAACTGGAAAGTGTACAATAACACTTACCATGTCAAAGGCATATAAGAGAGATAAAATATCTCATATCAGGAAGGTGTTTGGAATCTAAAATAGCCATATTTTGTCATAGCTCTGCCATCACTACCTTATTACCGAGGTGTTGTGGTGATAAAGTGTTGTGGGAATGTCTAAAGAGATAAGAGACCATCTCAGAAATCTGCAGCACTCCCAGGGAATTAGGAAAAGGCTCACAGTAGAAAGAGGCAAGAATGATGAAGTGTGAGGCCGGCTCATAAATATGCCTTTCTCTTTTGAAAAAAAAAAAAAACAGCCAACATTAAACAAAAAAGTTGGATGATACTAAATCCATCCTAGTGATAAAGTTCTCATTACAGATAATAGTTAGAATTTATGTTTTGCTTTTTTTCCAAGGTGGATAGGGTCAGAATGGCAGTTTCCTCATTTCTGAGTCTTTGCATTGAGGCTCTGGTAGACAGAAGACTTAGAAAACACTAAGGCATAAGAGTTAAGGTCAAGGTTTTGGAGTTAGTCAGACCTGTGTTCAAGTCCCAGCTCTGTGAGCTCATCAGACACTGTTTACATGCCATTCACTGTTTTGGACACTGGGGATACAATGTTAGACAGCACAGCTAAGGTCCCTGCTTACATGAAGCTTACATTCTAATGGGGCGAGACAGAATGTTTAATGTTGAAAACATCATGATATGATTGGAAGTAACTGAGGGCCACTTTAGGTTGAGTGGTCAGGAAAGGGCTCTTTGAGAATAGACAATTGAACTGAGACTTGGCTATGAGAAGAGGCCAGGGATCAAAAATATCTAGAGGAAGAGCATTCCAGGCAGAAGTAACGACTGGGGCAAAGGCCCTGAGGCAGGAACAGGCTAAAGTTTTTAAAGAATAGAACGAATACCAGAGTGACTGAAGCAGAGCCAGGCAGGGAGAGATTGAGGACATGAGGTTGGAGCGTCAGCCCATGTCAGGTCAGGTGGGGGCCTTGTAGAAATTCAGCTCGTCGTCATCATCATCCTCAGAGAACAGAGAAGAGAAAAAAAGTTAGAGAGTTTGGGGGATACTGTACAGTATCACCTGAGGAATTTGGGTTTGACTCACTGGGCACAGGGGTGTCACTGTAACGTTTGAATGGCGGGCTAAAAGTGGAGGCTGAGAACGACTCTGAGAGCAGAGTGCAGGATGACCATTTTCATCGAGCATGCCATTTCGAGCACTTGAAATTCTCCCCAGTTCTCTGCTACAGCCACTGCTTTGTCAGTGAGTGCAAATATCTAAGTCCAGTGGGAGCCAGGGAGATGTCTAGAGTCTATTTCCAGCCCCATGGAAAGAAACTCTTGTAGTTTGTGACTAGAATCTCTACCAATGAAGGAGTATCTAAGTCACAGTTCCCAAACCAGCTACCAAACTGGCTATTTAGTGTGATACGGACCTAAAAGGGTGCTAGCTTCAGATGACTTTTTATTTCATGTGACTCATGACACCATCAAGTGGGATGATTAAGCCACTTTAATTTATTTGGTTAAGAGGAGTGTGGCTACAGGTTCTGTTCCTGGGCAACATTGCTTCTTGGTTCACATGGTTGACTAATATTTTTCTTTTCTTTTCTTTTCTTTTCTTTTTTAATAGGGAGAGAAGAAGGCCTATGGAAAGCCATGCGGGGGCCAAGACTGCAGTGGGGGCTGTAAATGCTTTCCTGAGAAAGGAGCCAGAGTAAGTTCCTTCTTTCATTGTTGAAAGACAGATAGTCACAGGAGCTGGTATCTGAAGTGTATGTGTGTTTTCTTTAGAATTAAACTGCTTAGAATTTACTCTCATGACCTTATGGAACCAGCAAAGTGATGAGGACCAGCTGGAAGGAGCTTTGCTAATGAATGATAGACAGAACTAGATTGGTCAAAGTTTCTGAGGGACCAGGGAAAGGTTTCCTTCGTTGACTCAATGCCAAGGTTTCCTCAAGGTTTCATCTGGAGTATTTCCAAAAGCCAATTAGGTTGTGCAGAACCAGATGATGATATGTTTGTAGATATGTGTAAATTTTCATAGCTCATTTGTATCCACTTGGTTCTTTCCTGCCTCTCAGGGAAACAAGTGGTGCAATTGTTATCTACAGACTAAGGATGTGATGCATCCAAAATCAAGGGTACAGGGTAGCTGTGAAGTCCAGAAATCTAGGTGACTACACATAAAGATTGATTTATAGATATTATATTAAAACACAGGATATGTTTTAAAACATTTAGTGATTTATTCAATGTATTGTCCTTTAATAGCCATGCCCAGTTCAAATGGTTGTGCAAACTGCAATGAACACGGCACACTGACACAGCATGTCTATCAATCCTCATATATACATATGTGATGTGTTGCCTCAGATGATTAGTAGTTTTGATTTGCCCTGAATAAACCTGCATCTTTAGTATAACTCAGCAAAAGTATTCAAGGGGGTTCACTCTGTAAAAAAAGATAAAATCTAATCTACGTTTTCAGAATTTATGGCCACCCTGTAGAATTCAAATCTTCTGACTTCCAGCCTTGTATTTGCACTCTCATCACATTCAAACAAGCCGAAGAGCTGACATTGTCAAAGGAGGGTAGCATAAACAGGTCAACCAAACCCTCAAAACCATAGCCGAACAGGGAACAGAGTGACCGCTCCACCTCCTTCCTTCATTATCTTCCATTTGCAGTAAAGTGAAATGTCAGACTATGCCAGAATTTGAAGGAAAAGTATAAAAAGCCACCTCTTCATCAAAAGGGACCAGACCTATTATACATGAAAAGCATAGACTTAGAAAATCATAAAATATGAGAAAGGGAAAGTATCTTAGTGAGCCTCTCATCTTATCCACAGATTGTACTGGAGAAACAGACCCTGAGAAGGAAAATGTCTTCCCAGGGTCACACAGCAAATTGATGACAGATTCAGGCTATTACTTGGGTCCTTTGATTTCTCACCTATTTACTTTACTCACTGCTGCCTCGCATGGGAGTCATGTTCACTATAGCCAAGGAGGCCCACGTTCTTGCCTCTGATCTATAACCAGGAAACACTTTAGGAAAATAGAATTCTACAACAAATATATGAATATGTTCTTAAACAACAGCAAGTAACACAGACAAAGCAAAAGTCTCCCTTGATGCTCTGTCAGTCTCACTATTGCCTTTCTGGTTTTTTTCTGTGTATCATCAGATATGTACAAATATATATATATAAATAGTTTTGTTTTCTGGGCTTTTTTCAAACTATTATAAGTAATATATTTTCTGTGCCTTTTTAATTTATTTGTTTGATCACATGATATGTCTTTAAAATCTTTTCCTCTACTCCATAGTTTAAGTTAGCCATTCCCTTTTGATGAACTCCTAGGTTGTTTCCAAATTTTTGCTATTTTTTTTTAAATGGAAATGCTACAATGGAAATCCTTGAACAGGCCTCCTTGTACTCATTTCTAGCATAGATACTAAGGATCAGAATTACTAGATATAAGGGTAATAAGTTATTTTTAGTGTTCAAAACTTGCTCAATTACCCCACAGAGTATCTATTCTAATTTACACTCCCATCAGCATTGTACAAGGGTGCCCACATTTCTACATCCTTGCCAGCACTTGATATTTTTGCTAATATGGTTGAAAATCATCCCAATTCCCAGACTATATGTTAAGTTTAAGCATCTTTTCACATATTCATTGCAAGTTTGTATTTCTTCTGTGAATTTCCTGGATGTATCCTCTGCCCCACTTTTCTAAGGGGAGATTCTTACTGATTTACTTTACCCCTGCAAAGATATAGCAAATGCAAATAGCCCAAGTAGAAGCAGATGAGATTTGAAGTTTGAGGCAAAAGGACATTTCCTGATGGGTTGTTGTGGGGGGACAGGAAGTTGGTCAGACCCTGCAGCCAGGGAACTGAGAAGCAGCTCTGGACCATTAATGGGGTTGGGGAGAATTTAAAAGTAGAAATTCTTATATATTTTGAATAGAGGTCAGTCCTACACCAGGCAGACATGCCTATGATGACCTCATGGTTTCACCCCTGGCTGAGATTTTGATCTTTGAAGATAGAAGGCAGTGGATTTCCTCTGTGAGGAGCTCTCATTTGGATTCCAAACATCTGGAGCCCTAGTCTGCCTTCTCCTTTGAAAACATGAGTGGTTGAAGGGGTGTGGGACGGAGAAAAAGAGAATATCACCACACAGATTTTTTTCTTCAATTTTTAAAAGACTTGATGTCCACACAGTCAAATATGTTCCTAAAAGTTTATTTGTGAAGCCTGAAATTTCTGGGAACGTTTGTCAAGGGTATTGAACAAGACCAAGCTGTATTTCATGAGTCAAGTGCACTGATGTCCTATTTCCCAAATACATCAGGAGGCCAGTGCACATGGGGGCCGAGCCTGTGAACACGGATGCTTGAAGCTGCCGGCGCGGCCAGGTCCATTTCAGACATCCTCCCTACCCTCCTGCGTTCCCAGGGCCAAGCAGATTGTTTAAACTGGCCCCAGCACTGTTGACCCTGCAGGGCAGCCCCTCAGTACCCCTTTTGTGCAGATGTCAGAAAGATTTGAGACTGTTTTCCTTAGCTGAGAAGAGGGCCCCATTTGGATTTCAAGCTGTTCCTCTCGAGCTCTGCGAGCTGGGAGGGGAACGGAACGTTGGGTCACCCCTGAGATACGCTGCAGCCCTTGGCAGGCCTGCCTCCCGCCTTGGGGAGACATCAAGCACATAGCTTGCTGGGCAGTGTGTATTTTTCCTTTGCCAAAAGCCTCTTGAACTGACTAAGACATTTACACAACACCTAGCACTCACTCCTACACGACTGTGATCCAGCCCTTTTTGGCTTAAGCTCTCTCAAACCGATTTCTCGAAGGTATGCCCTGCTGGTGAAAAGCCCTTGCCGAGTGTTGGTGTGCTGCCTTGTACTATCCAAAGCATCTTCTCCCAAGGTCTCTATTATCTGTATGCAACAAACAAACTGATAAGTGACTTGCCCAAGGTCACTAGCCTGTCTGTGGCTAAACCTTACTCAGCCTACTTTAGGAGAATGTCACCTTTAAAAAAATGACCCGCCTAGTAATGCTTACTAAAGGTGTCTTTTTTCCCCCTGGACACTTAAATTTGGAATTAATATTTCAGTTGTTTTTTTTTTTTAATGGCAAAAATTGTGTTGTTTGTTTTGTTTCTGTTTTTGGTTTTTGATGATAAAAAAAATTAGTGTTTGACTTCCAGCTTTCTTTCATGGGAGTAGGTGTGATTATCTGGAAGAACCATGCTTTTGAGTTCTTCCCTTCCCTGGTATTTTTTTTTTTCCTGCCATTGGATTGATCAAATTGTTCTAGGATGACATCTCCATCCCTTCCTCTTTTTTTCCCCGACTGGATTTGAAAGCTGTCTCTGCATTATGCTACACTGCGTGTGTTCGAGTTGGGAGCAGGCGGGACTGTTTGTTTTGTTCTGAGCCTGCCGTTCCTTAATAGCATTTCAGAGTTTGCCCTGTTTTAACAGTGTTCTGGTGTTTATATACAGCATGGAGAGCTCCTAATTATCCATGCCATCTAAGAATGCGTTGTCGCAGATAATCCCCGACCACAGGGAATGTTTGGATTCCCCCCTAGGTAAGGGCTGTTTGCCCCTATTTTATGGCTTGGGAAGCCCTGTCCTAGCTGGAGAGTTTATGAGGCTGGCCTGCAACAGCCCAGGTTTTCTTAATTCCTTATCTCCTGCCTGCATCCTGCTGCTTCTCTGTCACAGAGTGTGTTTCCCATGAATTCCAGAGCCCAGATACATTAACCACCAGCCCTTCAATTTACTCTCCTCCTGCAAACAGCTGACATTCCCTGTGTCAGCTGACTGGTGCCATGACTACCAAGAGGCCTTTCCATTTTCTCCCGAATTAGGCAATTCCTGTGGTGTGTACATCTTTCCCGTCTCTCTGGGTACCCTCCCCCGTACCCTGGCCCTGACCCACTCCTACCACACACACCAACGTCCTTAGCCTCTACTGCTCCAAAGCAAAAACTCATACTGTGCGTGCCCTCCTTAGGTGGCCGGGCTTCAGCTGCCTGCACTCGAGCATCTGGCCTTCTTTCCCACTTGCTGCTCAGTCCTCTGTGGGCTGGCCTTGCTGCTGACACTGGTCATCACTAACCCACCTGTTGCCAAAACAATGGATATTTTTCATTCTTATCTTCCTTGACTTCTCTGCTGCACGAGACACCTCCTTCTTTCCTGAAACTCTCTATTCCCTTGGATTTCATACTGCTGTTGTTCTCTCCTGGTTTTTTTTTTTTTTTTTTCCTATTCTGATTGGGACTTCCCAGGGTTCTAACCTCATGCTATTTCTCTTCTCACTATAGGCCCCTCCAGGGTGGTGTCGTATATTCCAAGGATCTCAGCTCCCACCCGTACAGTGATAGATATCTGATCTCTAGTTCTAGCTCAGACCTTGCTCCTTAGCTTCAGGTCAGCATTGTCAGTTTCTTGCTGGATACCTCTGCTTGGAGTTTCACTGGCACCACCAGCATGTATTACACAGAATTCAACCACCAACCCCCAGCAAACATGTGTCTTCCTAAGTCCCACCTGTGTCTTCCCCATCTCAACAAATGGTACCACCAAGCACTCCATTGCTCAAGCCAGAAGCCCAGAAGTCATTCTTGCCTTCTCTTTCCTTTCTCCACTATCACCTCCAATTCATCACCAAATTCCATCCATTTATCTTCCTAAATAGAGCTCAAATCCATCCACTGTCCTTCATACCTATTTCTCCAATCCGTGCCTGTATAATTTCTTGCCTGAATGACCATAATAGCCCCCAGACTGATGTCCCAATCTCCAGTCTCACTATTTCCCATCCATTTGCCCCTCGACCATCATCATCTTTCCAAAACATAAATATGACCATGAAACTGTTGCTTAAAATCCCTCCATGGTTCCCCACTGATCTGACAATAAAATCTTAACTCTAGCAGGCTTACAAAGTCCTCCATGGCCAAGCCCTTGACAACCTCTCCAACATTCTCTCGCATCACGAGGAGCCTCCCTCTTCAGAAAACAAAACAAAACAGAACCATACACATAAATGGAACTATTGAAAGTTCCCTGAACCTGCTATGTTATTTAATACATTCCAAGTTTCATACCTGCTACCCTCTTGCCGTGGACTCTCCTTCTATGAGCTCTATCCTTTCTCTGCCAACTTGCTTCTATTCACCCATCCTTTAAAACTGCACACAGACTTCACCTCCTTAGAAGCTCTCCATGATGGAAGATTATCTACTCTTCTCATCCTTCTCATGCTGAACTGCAGCGTGATTTCTCTGCTCTCCTCTATCTTATGAACTCCTCAAGGGCAGAGACCTGGTCTCAGACTCCACAGGGGCAGGAGGCACTATTGTAGATGGTTTCATCAAGGACTGACCGACCAACCAATTTGATTGAGTATGATTCCAGCCCTGCTCTCCTGGATTAGCTGTTAGGTTGCTGTGAAGCAGATGAGAGTCTCTTGTCTAGGGAGAAATCCAGTCTACAAGAAGGCAAAGAGCAGGGCAGTCATTTCCATATCTCCTTTAGATCCTATTAGCTGTAAGGGCCCCAGTTCTTTCCCACACTCTGGTTCCCATAGCTTGCTTTGGGATTCTGCTCTACCTAACTCCTCTGGGTTTTTGACCTTGACTTCTTCTTTTGCCTAACTGCTTCTTCCTCTGTGCCTCCCAATGCAAGGGACTTGGCAAAATGCTGTTGTTTTACTACCGGCAATTTGTTCCTCCTCCAAGGTGAGGACATTCATGAATAATTGTGAGTGAAAGAGAACCACACTTTCTTTTTGACGTCGATTTCACCCTCCTCTCCACCAGACCTTTTGCTGAAAGCCTTTGAACCTTATGCAAAGTTGATAGTCTTGAGTTTCCCTTGTTCCTTTTCCTTGTGGGTGGAGAAGAAAAGTGTTTGCCCAGGGAAGTAGCCACTGGGTGACAGTAGGGGAGGGAGGTTTAAAAAAAAAGATCCCTGTGTATTTTAAATATAGTTACTTAGGTCAAGGATAAGTGATGATAATGTTAAAAGTTAGTGTCTGCACTGAATCAAGATGCAATCATAGCCCAGCAGATGTTTGTGGTTATCTTAATCCTTTCTTTGATCATGTTGGGACAGTATGGGGTTTATGGAATACATTATCCATACTAGTGAGGGGGCTTCTGTTAGAGAGGAGCCAAGGAGCTGGCCAAGGAGATAAATACATGCTGTGGGAGTCAAGGGCACTGCTTGAGATGTTCAGAGAGCTCAGTGCCCTGCCTAAGCTTTGCACACTGGGTGACTTTGGACTGGTGCTTTCCCCTCTCAGGGTCCCAGTTTTCCCATAAATAAAATGAGGGGTGTGGGCTGGGTGATCTCAAAGAACCCACCAGCTCTGCCGATCTAAGTCAGATACCGTGTTACTGTACCATGACAGTTCCTCGCCCCCAGAGTGTCTTATCGTGCTTTCTGGTGTTGCAGTGAGATATGGAGGGCAATGTTTGACAGTGCTCTACCCTCTGGAGTGGTGTCTTGGCAGCTGCCTCAGACGTAAATCACTTGCTGTGGCTTTTTACTGCCGATGCTGGAAGCACCTCATAGCTGAAGTTGCACTCCTGCAGAAATGCGTGGTGCTCCCCTCCTTGACCATCTGACTGGTGTGATTTGAAGAGAGTCATAGGGATGTTGCCTGACTACCCATCTCCCTTCCCCCTCTGGACATCTTCCCTGCCTGGTCTACCTGCAGTTCTAGCTTTAGAGACCCACTCTTTAGATTAAGCATGGCCCTAGCTTGGCATTGCTTGAATAAACTGCATATGCCTCTGATGAGAGGGGGCAGGCTGACCCTGCATACCTGGGGAGGGGTTGCACACACAGATCTTTAGAGACTGCTCAGTCTTCCATGTCCTGGCCCTGCTAAGCCATATGTCAGTGACATATCAAGACATGGGTGAGCATCTTGCCCACCAACGTGTGACATAGTCTCTCCTAGAGTCTGCCTTCATCTTCCCTCCCCAGTTTACTCCTCTCCTTTCCTTGTTCTTTTCTTTCCTTTCTGGCCTCTAACTTCCTTCTTTCTCCTTCCAGGCTTCCCCACCTCTGGCTCCAGGATTTCTCACTCTTGGCCCCTCATTCCCATTTCACCCACCATGGCCGCCTCACCCAGTTACTTCCGGCTGCTATCAGTTTCCTGGGATTGCGTCCTGTGTCACCTGTCCCTGTTTGGGATCATCTATTAGCAGGCATTAAACTACAGCAGCAGGATATCAGAAAGAGTTGCTGAGATGTATTTTATAGAAGCATCACACTTATCCAGAGATTCTAAATCTCTAAGCCTGGATCAGTGATCTCCAAAATTGGTGAAGGTGTAGGGGAGGGGGAGGTTGGTACTTGGAAGTCAGTCCATTGGAAAATCAGTGTAAAAGAATTCCAGTTTCTATTTCCATTTATATTGAAAAAGTCTAGAAAGAAATTCAGATTTGGATCAAAATGATTTATGTAAAGTGCTTAAAACAGTGTGTAGTACACTAAGCACTATGTAGGTATTAGCTATTGTTATTACTATTATTAAGCCTTTCAAATATGTAATATGCATATTGTCACTGACCCCTCCATTGCATATGCTTTGTAAGGTATTCTGAGGGAAGATGGGATCCCACAGATGGAAGGGTTGACCCTGGGAACCTTACTTTTCTTTTTTTCCTGTGTGTATACCAGAGATACTGGTCTTTACTTGGGCCCAGTTAAGTGGATTTATGGATTATATTATCTAACTACATTAACCCTCACAAAACGCACAAGTGATTTAAGAAAATTCCTGCAGATAAACCATGTATTGAAGATAATACCCATAATGTAAGCACATGAAAATGGCAGTGCTCACTCTTCTCTTACTTCTAGAATGAGTTTTTCCATCAGCCTCATTATGCAGTAAAACCCACAACAATTTAATTATACCTCACAAGAAGTCAGTAAAAAAGTAATGCAAGAATACTCAAGAAGACTATATGAAATATGGATTTATACCCATTCTCAGTGATGAAAGACCGTGCCCTAAGTGTATATGATGCCTGGAAATATTAGCTAATAATATAATGAAGCCATCACAATTAACAAGACATTTTTTTAACTCGTAGTCCTGTGACCCAGGATGCATGAGCCTTTTAAATTTTATTTTTACTTTTATTTTTTTATTGAAGTATAGTCAGTTTACAATGTTATGTAAATTTCTGGTGTACAGCATAGTGATCATTTATACATATATGTATATTCCTTTTCATATTCTTTTTCATTATAGGCTATTACAAGGTATTGAATATAGGTCCCTGTGGTATACAGTAGGACCTTGTTGTTTATCTATTTTATATATAGTATCTAGTATCTGCAAATCCTAAACTCCCATTTTAGCCCTCCACTCCCCCTTTCCCCGAGGTAACCATGTTTGTTTTCTATGTCTGTGAGTCTGTCTCTGTTTAAGACATTTGACATGCTATTTATGTCATCTTTATCTCATCCTTTAACATTTTCTATTCATTGTGTGTTTCATAATATATATGTTTGTACATATATATGCAGAGTAGGACATGTATATAACTTATGTAATTATTAATAATATAGTATGTATATATACATATGAACCATGCTCTAATTTTATTTTAATTGAAAAGGGTGTGCAATCAGAAAGACTTGGAGACCACCGGCCTAGACCATACTTAACTTAGATGGGACCCATGAGCAGAGGCAAAAAAAACTTTTAATAAGAAAAAAATAACTGTCCCCAAATCTCTTGCTCTTTCCCTATAAAACAGCCATGCCACCAACGATAGAACCTCACCTTGACAACGTTATATAAAATAAAGCAATGGGGATCTCAGGAGTGGGGAGAAGTGAGACAGTGAAGAAATTTTAAAATCATAAAATCTCAAGCTTGGGAGGTTGGATCCAAGCCCCAAGTGGCATATCATAGTTTATAAAAGGCTTTCCCAGCATGCCTGTGAATGCTCTTTCCCTCTCTTTAAAAATGAAGACTTTTACAAGAAGACGTTTCAGAGAGGTTAAGAGACTTTCCCAAGGTCCCTTGCGAGTGGCATAGCTGAGATTTGAACGAAGTATTCTTTTCCCCTGCTCAGTGTTCTTTCTACCATATTAAATGGCCTCTTAATTCCGTGGCCATAATCAACTGAGCTCATCTTGGTTGTCTTATTGTGAATGGAGGAATGCTTGTGTGGAGAAAATCTGCCAAGAAGATGTAGACCAGATATAACAAATCAATCATCTTCCCCTGCCCCAGTGAGAAGTCACTCCTGACTGCAGGCATAGCATCCGTTTATATCCTTGTCTGGGTTTAAGAATGTTTTCCTAATATCCCTGTCTTTTACAAGTTAAAGAACTGAAAACCATGCATAAGGGAAGCTTGGTTTTCATCTGTGATTACAAGTTTTGTGAGGAGTCACATCAGTTTTTACAGCTCTGGTGCAGGTTTGGTCCTTTATGGAGGTCACTCATTGTACAGAAGTTCCTTGCAGTGGAATTAGAAATGTGTATAGATGAAACTACCAAGTATATGTCAGGGAAGTAATACGGTGTCTGCTCTCAGAAGGCTTGCATTAATGGAAGTCTTCCAAGAATGTTTAACAAAATTAATTGCATGGCATCTCTCTTAAGCTATAGAAGTTGATGGAGAAAAATGTGTATTGCTTTGCAGCAATTTGCCTCACTGCCCTCTTTTCAAAAGAGCTCTTATTTTAACAAATAAGGCAGATGGCCAGTTATTTTAAGACCACCTCTACTTACAGAGGTAGATGTCCTAGAATTTGTTCTGCATTTTGTTTTTCTCACTGTGTTGAATGAGGTTCAAGCCCACAAAACAAACATTTAAGAAAACACTTGGGAAGTGGGGTGCAGGCACTTTGGAGAATGCAGATCTACTGCAAGCTCCAGGCTTAGGGAGACTACACACACACACACACACACACACACAGAGAGAGAGAGAGAGAAAGCAGCAGCAGTAGCAGCAGCAGTGCTTAACTACACAGCAGTGCATCATCTGACTGAAAGTCTGAGTGGCCGAGCCCAAGTCCTTAAAAGAAGATATTGGCCTGGACTGGAGTAATTAAGCAAACTCTTCTTTTTAATATTCTGACAAAAAATGTTTCTTTAAGAAGATTAATTTGGTGGGGGCTGTGTAGGGTAGATTAGAGTGAAAGACATGATAGGTAGGTAGAATGTTCTCTATTTTTAGTTCCTTTCCTCCACATTCCTCTAACTCCTTGGAAACCACTACCTCTATGGCTTCGTCTCTTCTGATCCCAATTAAGAAAAATTCATCCCCAAACCAAGTAGAAACAGCAGCACTAAGGTGACCCTATTTTGATTACAGAGAGGAGGCTGTAAGATGGGATGCTAAAAGCTCCTGCAGTTACTGCAATGACCAGTGAGAAAGGCCAACTCAATGGGTTCTGAAAGAGCATCTCTTTCCTACTTGACACAATTTTTTTACAGGGGTTATGAGTGAAAGGTAGGGATTGAGCAGTTGTGAAAAGGGGAAGTCATTGGTTCATATGACAGATCTTAAAGCGTGGTCAGTGGAGAAATCTACAGAGTACCTAGAATTGTGCCCTTATACTGAATTACCAGCTCTGACCTTAGCAGGCTCCTATTGTGGACTTATCTAAGCGCTTGGTCTTGCTATGACAGCTTTTACAGTTTTTACAAGGTTAGTTTTACTCCTTCATTTTTGAAAACCCAGGGGGAAAAGATGTTCATTCCTTTGGACCCCAGGAAGATTAATGCGTATGTTTCATTATCATCCATATCACAGAAGCCATGGTCTCGGTCCCTGTAGATGTCTTTGCTAGTTCAAGTAATCAGAGTGACTTGACATTCCACTGCTTTAGTTGGGTTCCCTCTTGGAGCTGACACCAGTCCTTGGTTGCTGCCCCCTTCACATGTTGCTGGGGGAATGCTAGTAAAGCTGAGAGCAAAGGAGGGACCTCTGGGGAAACATGCTGTGGGGCCTGGAATGGAATGAGGGGTAACCAGGGTTCAGGAGCCAGGTTTCCCCAGAGAGAGACAAAAAGAAAGCAAACAAAAGGAAGAGACAGGTCTAAACAGGCTTCCCAGACAGGGCCCCTTTGCTGTAAGAACAGAGCCTTAAACTTCACAAAGCTCAGGAAGGGAAGGGAGCCAGGGGTTAAACACAGCCTTTGCGATTCAGCTGAAGAATTATTAACTGAGCATACATAGAAAAGCCACATATGTTCATATAGAGCAACGTTTATTATGCTTAAAAGCCATTCAGACATGCCATGAACTCAAAAATGTACCTCAACCTGTATATCCACATAGACATTAATACTGATCCCCAGAAACCCCAAGGGTACCCACCCGTAGAAGCATAGCCTCAGAGAGGCTCAGCCGCTCAAAAACACCAGGAGTCCCCCCATGCCTAACGCGGGCCGGGGTGTGAGGCATGTGACAGAGTTTAATGACCTGATAAAATCCATCACTGGAACCTGGGCCCAAGGCTCCAGTGATCCGCACCAGAGTAAGGCAGACTCTCTTCTCTCTGAGTTTTACCTTCCAAATCAAGTCCAAACCTAGCTCTGAGAGCAGGATGGAAGCCTGTCTCCTCCCTCCCGCGTGAAATGAGGAGCCAGGCTTGCAGGCCCTCAGGGCACCGCAATGTGGCAGAGGCCCCCTCCTGTCCCCCGGGCTCCTTTACAGCCTCGGGACTCACTGCCCCCCAGGCACCCCCGCCCCCGGCCCCCCCCCACAGGGCCTCCCTCAGTCCCGACCTTCCCCGATGCCTGAGGGGAGCCTGGTCTGGCCCAGGAGTCTGCACGGGCTCCTCGCAGGGTCCCCAGAGTCCCCGCTCCTCGAGGGGGGACCCGCGGCCCGGCGCCCACCTCCCCACCCCAGCCAGCCCCATGGCGCCCGGTGGCCGGGGTCTCCGAGGGCGCCTCTCAGGGTCGGGTCGCCAGGTTGCCTCCGAGGGGCCCCGAGGAGCCGGCGGCGCCGGCAGGAGAGACGGAACTTCCTCTGCCGCCAAAGGGGGTGGCGCGGGGCGGCCCTGACCCACCCCCCGCCGTGTTCAGGCCCCGGCGGTGGGAGAAGCAGTTGGGAAGAAGCAAACACGACACAAAAACAAACACAACCTGGGAACTTTGGACCAGCTTCCAAACTGAAAGTCCTCAAATCTCCCTCGTCCGCCCCCTCCCCCCACCATAAAAAGCAGTTACCTCGTGAGAAAAAGAAGGACGCTTAGACTCCAGGACGGCAGGGCCAGAAGACACCTCGGGGATCCTCTAGTCCAACCATTTCCTCTTACACATGGGAGTTCATAGTAGGAAAGAGACAAACTCTAAGGAATTTTTTTTTAAGTCCTTTCCTTGATTATGAAGACCAGGTGCGTGTGTGGAGAGAGAGACAGAGACAGAGAGAGACAGAGACAGACACAGAGACAGAGAGAGAGCCCGAGCGCGAGCCATTTAGAATCCTGATACATGGAGCTTGTGAGCAAGAATGCCCTTACCCACTTCCCAGGGATCCACAGGTACACAGGATAGGATAGGTTTGCTTTGGTTTGGCCAAGAAAGGTAAGACATTTTATTTTACATACAAAAGGGGTGCAAACTGAGCCCTTCACCCCCTCCCCAAATTGGGGACGAGGTATACTTGAAGATCACATTTGTGCCATCCATGGTGTCCTAGGAAATGGACTACTGTGAGATGATGTATCAAGACCCATTTGCATTTTCTCCAAAGAAGGCTACTTCCTCTGGAGAGGAGTTTTTACTGAATGGTGTACAAATCTCTCTCCTGGAGGAACCATTTCAAATACACTTAATTCATGTTTAAAAGTACTACAAGGTTCATTTCACAGCTGAGCTTTGCAACTAGTGCAGGGGAAGTTTTCCATCTTGGTAGTAGAAATAAGTACAGTGGTTGAGAGCATGAGTTTTGGAGCCAGATAAGCCCAGCTTTTAAGATCTGGCTCTATCATTTACTAGATGTGTTATCTTTTCCCAGTCGTTCTCAACCAGGGGCAGTCTGCCCCCCAGGGAACATTTGACCAGGTATGGAAACATTTTTGATTCCCATAATTGGTGGGGTGCTACTGGCATCTAGTGGGTAATGGATAGGGATTCTGGTAAACATCCTACAGTGTGCAGGACAGTCCCCCACAACATGGAGTTATCTGGGCCACCATGTCAATAGTGTCAAGGTTGAGAAACCCTGTGTTTAGAAAATGGCTTAACCATTCTGAGCTTCAGTTTCTTCATCTGTGACCTGGGTTAATAATAGTACCTACCTCACAGCATTGTTATAATAAATATATAGACTAACACGTGTAAAACAATGAGCATAGTTCCTGGCACAAAGTAAGTGCTCTACTAATTATTAATTATCAATTCATCAAAACCTCCCTTAATTCCATATACTCTTATAATTACCATCACATTTCTCTGTTTCCCTTAGCATAACTCATTGAAATAGTTGTTTATACTCAAAATCTCCACTTTTCACATTCTCTCTTCAACTTACTTTTCAGACTTTCGTTGCCATCAATCCTTTCTTATAAAGGTCACCAGTGACATCCACTTTGTTAATTCCAATGATCATCTCTCAGTCCTCATCTTACTTGACCTGCTGTTAGCATTTCAAATGGCATTTCAGTCCCTCTTTCTTGAAAAACTTTCTTTGCTTGGCTTCCAGGATACCACTCGTTTGATTCTCCTCCTAACTCAATGGAGAAAGCTTCTCAGTCTCCTTTGCTCCAAGAGGAGAGGGACTTGGTCTGATTTGTTTCGTTTTGTGAAATGAATGAATGAATAATATTTATTGTAAGGATTAAATGAGTCCATGTATGTAAAGTGCTAGAAACATATCAAGCACTTAATAAATGGCCATTGTTACCACTACTACTACAACTATTTCCACTGATGTTATTGCTATTATTATCATTCTCCCTACTGGGCTATGAGCCTCTGGAGCATGGATTAACATTGAGCTTGTCTTGGTCTTCTCTTATATAGAGCTTTATTCAATAGAAGAGTATATATGCAAATCTGGATATATATCCATAAAACAGCTTGCTGTAAATGAGAATAGCTGACAAGGGCATAAGCTTGGAGCAGAGCCTTAGAGGAGAAATAGGTTTAGAAGAGCCTGATTGGGGGTGGGGGTTGGTAGCTAGAGGCTCATGGGAATAGGCATCCAAAAGGGAGTCACATCCTAGCCATTTCCATTCCCCTCTTCGTAAATGATGGGACCATAAAAGGTAGGGAGTAGCAGTTCTCACCCATTAATCATCTCAATTTCTCCTCTCCCAGGTATGGGGGAGAAGCGGGACTGTGTCCAAATGTTAGCAGGAATAGAGCTTATCTGTTGGGTTTGACAGAGTAAGCAACATAAATTTACTTGACTCACAGGACTGGTTGAACCTCATTTTCAAGTCATCTTGAACTTTGAGCAACTTTGTACACTAATTAGCTCCTGGTAGCATCTTTACAAATTTGCAGGTGGCATTTATATTAGCCTGGGAATTTGGTCCCTTAGGGATAGCCACTAGAAAATGTACCTAACCCAAATTTTATTAGAAAACTTGCGAACACTCAAAACATCCATTAAGAAGAATAAACAAATGGGACGTAATGAAACTTACAAGCTTCTGCACAGCAAAGGAAACCATAAGTAAAACAAAAAGACAATCTACGGAACGGGAGAAAATTTTTGCAAGTGAAACCAACAAAGGCTTGATCTCCAGAATATATAAGCAGCTCATACGACTTAATAAGAAACAACCAAACAACCCAATCCAAAAATGGGCAGAAGACCTAAACAAGCAATTCTCCAAGGAAGACATACAAATGATCAATAGGCACATGAAAAAATGCTCAGTATCACTAATTATCAAAGAAATGCAAATCAAAACTACAATGAGGTATCACCTCACACCAGTCAGAATGGACATCATTCAAAAATCCACAAATGACAAATGCTGGAGAGGCTGTGGAGAAAAGGGAACCCTCCTACACTGCTGGTGGGAATGCAGTTTGGTGCAGCCACTGTGGAAAACAGTGTGGAGATTCCTCAAAAGACTAGGAATAGACTTACCATATGACCCAGGAATCCTGCTCCTGGGCATATATCCAGAAGGAACCCTACTTCAGGATGACACCTGCACCCCAATGTTCCTAGCAGCACTATTTACAATAGCCAAGACATGGAGACAGCCTAAATGTCCATCAACGGATGACTGGATAAAGAAGAAGTGGTATATTTATACAATGGAATACTATTCAGCCATAAAAACTGACAACATAACGCCATTTGCAGCAACATGGATGCTCCTGGAGAATGTCATTCTAAGTGAAGTCAGCCAGAAAGAGAAAGAAAAATACCATATGAGATCGCTCATATGTGGAATCTAAAAAAGAAAAAAACACAAACAAAGCATAAATACAAAACAGAAATAGACTCACAGACATAGAATACAAACTTGTGGTTGCCAAGGGGGCGGAGGGTGGGAAGGGATAGACTGGGATTTCAAAATTGTAGAATAGATAAACAAGATTATCCCGTATAGCACAGGGAAATATATACAGGATCTTATGGTAGCTCACGGAGAAAAAAATGTGACAATGAATATATATATGTTCATGTATAACTGAAAAATTGTGCTCTACACTGGAATTTGGTACAACATTGTAAAATGACTATAAACCAATAAAAAATGTTTAAAAAAATCCATTAGGTGTTGCTGATGATTCTAATAACATAATTTGGCAGCATTTTGAGTGAAAATGAGGTAATAGGCTATTTGAACCAAGTTTCTTTTTTTCCACTTAAAAATAGAAAGTCTAGTTTTTAAAATATTCCTGCCATTAACTACTGCCAATTGTGGCATTAAATAATGGCTAGCCTTTCCTTTGTCTCCTTCACCACCATAACTTGGACCCTGATGAAGAAATGCTATCAAATAAAACCCATATGTTTCCAGTCCCTGACCATCCAAAACCTACACTTCTGCTCTTTTGCATTATAGCCCATATGCAGTAACCAACCTGCTTTACAGAAGGGTTAGCCTATCTGTAAATTGCCAGATGGGACCTGCCCAAGTGCAGAGAAAAATTTTAATCTGGTTTACATAAACAACTGAAGATTTTTTTTTTAATCCACAATACCCAAACCACTGACTTCTAAGGGAATTATGTTAATACAAATTTATTTTCAAATCAACATTTATTTTCTTTGAGTTTGAGCTTGCCATCAACTCAGAAATCCTCTAAAAAATTAACTGAGTTTATAAATTTTCTAAGCTTGTTTGAACAGACTTATTTTTCGAGACTTCCAGTAGGTGCTTAATAGATACACAAGTGACATAAAGGCTACCATGATTTTCCAACTGGCTGAGCTATTGGTGGCTTTCAGCAGTTCTACTGTTGTTTGTCAAAGACCCTCCAGTATTCACCTAGGCCCACAGATAGCCAAGGATCCTGAAAGAAGTGTTGATAGAGCCCAAGGGGGAAATTGTAATTCATTCTGGAGAGGTGACCCACCTGCCTGAGTCCCCTGAGCCTCCTGTAGATGCCAAATGAGCTCCTAGCCTAGTCATCCCATCTGTGACCTAAAAGTACCCAGAAACCACCCATTTATCTACTCATCCTGACTAACGTGCTCACAGACATATTTTTCCCACTGAGATATAGGCATTGCTTTCAGAGCTTTCAGAAAATGATCGTCACCCTTTTCAGCGTCATCATCATCATCGTCAAAATGAGAACATACAAGAATCAGATAATAATAGTTGTTGCCATTTATAAAGTATTTACTCTGTGCCAGGCAATGTGCTAGGTATTTTATTTATGTTGTCCCATTTAATATTTTTAATGAGATATAAATATCCTACCACAAAGTTCACCCTTTGAAAGTATGATTCAGTGGTTTTTAGTATTTTCACAAGGTTGCCCAACCATCACAACTATCTAATTCCATGACGTTTCATCACCCTGTCTCATTTAATTGTCACAGCAACTTCAGAGAGTAGGTATTTGTTTTAAACCCCATTTTACAGATGAGGAAACAAAGGTTTAGAAAGGTTAAAGTGATTTGCCAAGCATGGAGGTGGTAGGGCTCAGAGTCAAAGGCAGATCTCTCTCGACCCCAAACCCATATAACTCTTTCCATCCTATACCCCTGATGGTCCTTTATTTGTACCGTAGTCCATCATCAGTTCCATTAACAGGGACACCAAAGGGAAACATTGTAACTTTCTTGTTTCTCTCTTCCACTTCCTGCCCTCCTCTCCTTTGTCTCTCATGGAATTGATGGCTTTGGTGTCCCTAGCAACTACCTGCCTCCTGCTGACACCACCTTTATACACATACTAATATGCAGCCCACGGTTCCCCTGTCAAAATCTGCTCTCAGCTACTGCCCTCAATTTGCATTGAAGGTCTAAGACTCATAAAATTTTAATTCGTTATACCATGTTAGGCCTACTTTTGTTTAATAGTAAGCCATCCTTCAGCATAGTGATATGAACAAAACTTTTGGCATTAAGCTTAGATGTTAAGTTCTGGTCTGGTTTCCCCATGCTCAATATGTTTTTCTGGGCAGTTCACCCTCCAGGAGTCTCAGTTTCCTCAACTGTAAAATGGGAATAATAATAATAGTAGGACACACATCACAGGACTGCTGTGAGGGTTAAATTGCATATACATGCTAAATGTATAATGCAGTGCCTTAAAACAGAGTGCATGCTCAATAAATGGTGGTAGTTATTTTGGTGGCTTCAGTGAATGGGTAGAATGGGGAATTATAGAGCACCCATCAAGGTATATGGCCTAGAATCTCCCTAGGCTGCCTGCCCACAAGGCAAACTTTGATAAAAAAAAAGCAATTATTATGTGAGGAAATGAATGATAGTGTGCCAGGTAGTATACCAATCAAGTTAAATAGTTTCTGCAAATTCTTGCCAGTTTAATCAACTGCCAGTTTAATCAACTAAAAGCATAAAGATCATTTTTGGCATTAAATCTCTGATAGCTTTCTTTACAGCAGTCATAGCATCTCCCTCTTTAAGAAACTACAGTGATTCCCTGTTGTCATCAAAAAGCAAAACTTTACTTGACTTGTAAAGTATTGAGCATAGCCAGGAGTTGCACAGTGTCGGGTTGGATCCAACCTGTCCGAGGAGATCAAGTAGTCCTGGCAGACTCATGTGGTAGGACAGAGGCCAAAAGCCCAAATATAGTTGAGAGTATAACCCACTGGCTGTTTTACAGTTAGCAGATTGGGATGAGAATCTGGGATATAGATTTCAAGCCAGGTTATCAGGTTAGGGTTTAAATCGATTCCAACATCCAATCCAAACAGAAGCAGTCAGCAGAGGTGCAAACGGCAAGATGCCCCTTTCACAATCAACGAGCAAATACCAGAGGCCTGAACTTGACTCATGATAATAGTTGCCATTTATTTATTTACCATATAACAGACACTTTGCTAATGGCTTTATCGTGCATTCATTATCTCATTTAATTCTTACAGCAATCTTATAAGGGCAAGTAGTATCATCTTCCCCATTTTAAAAGTTAAGGAAACCAAGGATCATAGCACTGGAAAGTGGTGAAGCTGGGACTAAATCCCAGATCTGTCTGGTTCCAACGTACATGCCCTCAACCACTAGATTATAATAATGCCTCCCAAAACACCAGAGCACTGCTGGTAACCACAGGCCACACACTTGGAGACTTAGGCACAAGGATAAAATGATCTCAGTAATAAAGCTGACTTGCTGCTCAGCCAGAGAACTACTGAAGTGAGGTTCATGGATTTTTTTCTACTGTGCTGTGGCAGGACTTTGCTAAGAGTCTGAGGGGAGGCTGAGACTATCAGGGAGAGGCTAAGGGAGAGTCCGGATTGGGCTGAGGTGGGTTACTGCAAGTGATTTTTCAGGCTGTTAGTTCTCTTGCAGTTATGCACAAGTTCACTTTGTCCTATGGATGTGTCCTGGAAATTTTGTCTTGATTGCCTCATATATTCTTATTTTCAGTTGTCACAAATAGAATAATAGCTCCTCTCACTCTACCTTTAACTTTCTTATCTGCTTCCCTTGATCTATAAAGAATATGCAACAAGCTAGAGGAGATGGCTCTTTCTCCCTTAAAGAGCTCTACAGCCTTCTGCTAAATTAAATGACAACAATTTTTCTAAGAGGTGGCCCCATTTTGCAAAGATGGAGTCAGGGTGCTACAGAAATAGCCTCAGCAGGAACGAGCGGAAGAGTGTGACAGTGGCAAATGGGTGGCCTCTGTTGGAAACCACCTTGGTCTTTTTGGAGGGTGGGGATATGCTGCGAGCTACCTCTGAATGTTTTCTCCCCTCTAGTGGTCAGTGGAAGGAGGAAAGAATGGTGTAAGTGGTGCCCACTTTGTACTATAAATGCAATCCTGGGAATAACATCCAAAGAGGATTGCTTCCTTAAGAACAATGTTATCATTGGAGCTATGTTTCAAACCAAGGACACTGTATCAAATAAATTTAAAATATGACCAACATTTTTCCTATTAGCCAAGACACAATTATTGGACTATAATAATTCTAAATAATAAACTTAAGGCATGCACCTTAGAATGGACACAGAAACACTCTACATAATAATTATAAAAGGAGCCCCTGCTGTATCATCTTTTTCATCTAATTATAAAATGCCACTTAAAATAAACAATACAATATATATCAACTAAATGTTTTATTAACAATTTTTCACCTTCTTAGATTTTAACTTTAAAGTACTTTCCAAAGTAATCTAAGTTCTCTCCACAGAGCCATTTATAAAATGAAGTTCCACAATCACCCAGATACTGTTCAAACCATTTCCAAATGTATCTTTAAAATTAATACTGCCAATTTCCCTTCCTAATTAATCCTCTCTGCATTTTGGCAATATGTATCAATAGCCTTAAAAACGTTCACAGCCTTTGACCCAGTAATTCCACTCTTATAAATGTAATTGAAGGAAATAACCAAAGCAGTACAGAAAGATTTATGAATAAAGATATTCTTCAGAGCCCTATTTATAATAGTAAAAAAAAATTGGAAAAAAGCCTAAATGTCATACAATAGGGAAGTGGTTAGGTAAACAAATATGGTGTATCCCCTGCAGTGGAATATCATACAGTCATTAATATGATGTTTGTCTGAAGAGTGTTTAATGACTTGGAAAAATGCTTATGATATAATGTTAAGTTGTATTTATGGAAAACAGGTATTTATACAGTATGATCACAAGTTTGCAATGATAATAATTATAATATATACCCAACTTTAAAAAATACTGAAAGAAAATACACCAAAAAGTTATCAGTGGTTATCACCAAGAGGTAAAAATATGGGGAAAATGTTGGACAGGCAGAGGAAGAGGAGCCCCCAAAAAAGACTGATAAAGTATCCCTAAATAAGTTGTTAATTAGATCTGAAGGAATGAGGTGATGGCTGGGGAGCAGAGCCAGGTAGGTTTTCTTGGAAAGAGGCTGGGTGTGTTCTGTGAATAAGAGACGGACTCAAGGAGGGGGACCAATCATCCTGGTTTATCCAGGACTAAGGGGTTTCCCAAGATGTGGGAAATGAAGTGTTAAAATTGGGACATTTCTGTGCAAACTAGGATGAACTGGTCACCTAAGACTCAAGAAAATCGAGACTGGGAAATGGATAGTGTCATGACCAAAGTTACACAGGAAACTGAGCACTGGACGGAATTCAAAAGGCTTATTAATTCTACTCCCTATTCTGCTGCCCATTAGTAAGATCCTTAATTTGAGTCTTAGTTAAGGCTATAAACACTTACCTTGCTTGTTCACCAGCTTGTTCTGCAGACTAAGTTCAATTATTCACAAATACACGGGATTATCAGTAACAATCAACATGTGCTAGGCACACACTACATTGCTTTGGGCAGGTGCAGTTCTAAGTTTAGCGGAGTACTGATAATTCGTTCAATGCTTGTCTTCTAGTAAACACTCATAAAACATTGACTCTGATTATTATATGTGATTGATTATGAGTCTGAACTTGAAAACACAGGTATGGGAATCCCTTAATAGCAACTCCATGAGATAGTACTTCTATTAATGCTCCCCTTTTACAGATGAGAAAATTGTGGCTCATATAGGTTAATTACCTTGCCTAAGTTTATACTTAGTGATAGTATAAGTGATAGGGCCGCTTGTCCCCTAGTTCAGCACTCTTTTTCCACTTCATTAAATTGCCACCCAGTGAAAAGCCTTTTGGTATAAGAACATTGACAACAGTTTTTTTTTTCCTGTAGACTACCTTCTTCCTCCCTACATCTTCAGTTTAGTCGGAGCCTACTCTTAGACTAAATAGAGGCCACCAGGGAACAGTCTATGGGATATTTGTTAGCAAGCCTCAGAGAACTTCAGGATTCTTTAGAAAGGCTGTATACCAATTACAAGGACTGCAGGACACTTCTCACAGGGTAAAGATGAAAGTCAGTAGTGTTCTGGTAAATGGTTAACCTCTGGGAGAAGGGGAGAGGGACCCTGACTTGTAGCATGTGCAGACATCATGTCATAAATATTTCCACCAGGGCTGATTTCAAACTACCATTGTGACTGGCTTCTGTGAACCAGTGCTAGCCAGTACAAGCCAGTACAGGCCAGTTCCAACACACCACTAGAAGCAGAATACTAACTTTGGGTCAGTTGCTTTCCTGAATGTATATAAATTCAGTGAGAATGAAAAGATGTGCATTATTCAAGGAGTTTGGTTTTACTATGTGAAAAAGGGATGGAGAAGGGAGTACAAGGCAATGGGTTTGGCTATTCCAGCTGGTGAGACAATTTAAGGGAAGGCCCCAAGGAACAGAGGAGCTTCCGGTTACTGCCTGCGAGTCCAGGTCTGGTCACTCATGAAACCTCCAGTGAAACCAAAGCTGACACCTGTGATCGGGATTAGAAGACTTTTTTTTTTTTCTTCTGCTTGTCAAGGTTTTCATTTCCCCACCAATTTCCTATTTTGAACATTTTCCATCCTGCAGAAAAGTTACAAGAATAGAACAGTGAGAATCCATATACCCTTCACCTCAATTTACCAATTCTTAATATTTTTCCACAGCTCCTTTATTGCTCTATTTTATGAACTATTTGAGATATATCTCAGACATCTTAACCCTTTACCTGTAAATACTTGAGTTAGAGTCTCCTAAGAACAGGGACACTGTCCTATATAATTACAGTGTAGTCCTCACACTCAGGAAATACAACACTAATACAATATAAAAGTAGAAAGTCTATATTCAGATTTCCTCAACTGTCTCAATAATGTCCTCATAGCTTTTTTTTGGAGGGAGATGCAGGATGCAATAAAATATTAAGAATTGCATTTAGTTGTCAGTATCCTTGGTCTCCTTTAATCTAGAACCCGAAACCCCACTTTTTTTTCTTTTGTCTTTTATGACATCAACACTTTGTTAAGAGTCCAGGCCAGATGTTTTGCAGAATGTCTCTCAGTCTGATTCCTCTGATTATGTCTCATGAGTACCTTGAGGTTAAACATTTTTGTTTTCTACTATTAGATCCGTCTGAGTGCCTCACAACAGGGAGAATATGACATTTTTACCATTATTGATCATGGTAAACTTCATTTGGTTAGGGTGGTATCCCACATATTTCCCCATTGCAATGATACTAGTAAAGTTTTTAGTTTGTGCGAATACTCTGTTCCAGGAACTTCTTTACTCCAAAAGTATAAATTACTTTATTACTGAAAGTATTAATTACATGGTTCACTGCAGAACCATGGGTTGAAAAGGCATTTTCCCTAATTAAAAGAAAAAAAAAAGAAGATGAGATTTATTAAAAAAAAAAAAAAAAAGCTGGCACTAAGCTTCTTAGCCCAATTCATGAGCTATTCACATGACAAGGGATCTTATCTAAATAAGGGGTTCCTTATCTAAATTGTGAACTGCTGGTTGGTGCAGGCTTAAGTTCCAGTCTATACATATATATATTCCTAGAACTTAGCCTAGTGCATAGGTGTTCGGGAAAAGTTTACTGAATACATTTCTCTCCAATTGTAGTGTCTCCACGAACGAGAACTTAATCACACTAAGCAAAAAAAAAAAAAAAAAGAGAGAGAGAGAGAGCAAAGAAGAACTTTATTTTGTCAACTGGCACCAGCTGGAATTGATTTGGTTGCTTAAGCACCACTCTTCTCATGGGAAATGACAGAGCTTTCAGTTTTCATCCAGGTATTTGACCTTACTCAGGCGCTATTCAAGTCTCTGGTTATTCTAAAAATCTTAGCTTCTCTATATTAAAGTCAGAAACTGCTCTAAATAAATCAAGGATCAGCCCTGTATTTGTTAGGATTAGACTTGGCTGCAAATGACAGAAAACCCAAAATAACAGTGGGTTAAACAATACAGTCATTTATCTCTCTCTGATGTAAAAGTCCCTAGTTCTGGCCAAGATGGAGTAACAGGGACTGGATTTACCCTCCTGCCTGAAACAAGTGAAAAACCAGACAAAATGAAAACAATAGCCTTCAGACATCGGACACCAGGCAACAAAGAACAGTGATCTCTGAGAGACAGGAAACAAACAAGGTGAGCCCTATGATTGCCCCAGCTTACGGCCTGGAGAGCGTTTCCAGGCAGTGAGTGATACAGGGAGGGGAACCCAGGTGGGCCAAGTGGGTGAGGATATGGAGCCGGGAGCTGGGCAAACCAGAGCAGCTAGAATTTGCAGGACAGAGTACTGGAGAAGAGAGAGCTACACAGAAAGAGAACTCTGGAGATTTGCAGAGTCCCCCTTGAATCTTCAACTGCATACTGATCAACACATGTATAGAAGGCCAGGAAAAGAACCACCCAAAAGCAGCAGAAGGACCAACCCTCAGACATCACACAGAGCTAGAAATAGTGCCTGTTCCTACCAGCCAAATGGAAAATCTCATTCACAGAGCATCAAAGTTCTCAAAAGGGTCTTGCCTCAATAGTGGTGCCAAATTAGCCCTAGACTCAAGGCTGCTCTAGACTGGCCTAATGAAGTTTTAAAAAGAGCCTTGAAAAGATCAGACTGTTTCCAAGTACTTAACTGTGTTCCAGAACAAAACCCAAAACTATTTATAGAAATACAAAATATCCAACATCCAACAAGATAAAATTTGCATCTGACATCCAATCAAAAACTTGCAGACACCCAAAAGAAGGAAAATATAATCCATAATAAGGAGAAAAATAAATCAATCAAAACTGGCCCAGAAATAACACAGATAATGGGACTGATATACAGAGATTTTTAAACAGTTATGAGTCTTTTCCATATGTTCAAGAAGCTAGAGGAAGGACTGAGCAGGTTAATGATATGGAAGACATTAAAAAGACTAAAATAGAACTTCTAGAGATGAAAAATTCAACACCTGAGACGAGATAAAAGTCCATGTAGGTAGCTGAGGGCTTGTATGGCAGCTCCATGATCCCTAAGGACCTAGGCTCCTTCCGTCTTGTTGCTCTCCCATTCTCAACATATGTTTCCAATTTATGATCCCAAAATAGCTGCTCTAGCTCCAGCCATCATAACTGTATTCCAACCAGCAGATTTGGCAATTAGGGGGAAAGAATATGCCCCTCCATTTAAAGACAGAAATCACATGACATCACTTTCACTTACATCCATTTGGTCAGAACTTAGTCTGAGTCATACTCATCTGTAAGTGAGATCAAAACTTGTAGTCTTTATTCCGGGCAGCTGTGCGCTCAGCTGAAATGTCAATGTTTTACCACTTAGTAAAGAATGGGAGAACCAAAATAGGGGCACAACTCGCCATCACTTTTCAAGTTCAGACTCCTATCAGTGCAGGAGAGGTCCTGATCTAGTTTGAATAACATTATGATTTCTGGCTTAAAAACAATCCAAATGTGACTATACCTCAGTGTTTTTGATACTCAAAAATTAAAAATGTGATTCATTTGGTTTGAGGTTGTTTTGACTTTCAGCTCTGTACCTCTATATACTTCTGAGCTTATCTCAAACAAACTGCCAGACTTTTTCCATTTCCCTGATCAGTGACACCAAGCTAGAGGTGGAGTTTAACATTTTGTTTGACTTATACCTATGTTTATCCTGGCCAAGAAAGCAGGGTCATCCAATATTTTTATGCCCTAGTCCTAAAACAGCTCACTTTCTTTCTTTCCTAATAAAGTCACTAACACCTGTAGCTGAAACCAACTTTCACAGGGACATCCATATTGCATGCCCTGGAACCCCAGGGCCTTCCTCCTGATGGAGAAAATTTTAGCACATGATAAATACAATCTGTCATCTACAAGAGATGGTAGGTAGACCTGCAATTGATCTGTTTTTCATCAGGCAAGAAAGTATTACTGAAAAGTGGCAGTTCTTTCAAGGTGCTGTACAAGCCAAGTGTATGTCTGGCTCACCGAGTCTTCCCACAGAGCATTTTGTACTAGCTCTGCATGCTGTCTTGGGCAACTCAGACTAAAAAAATCTGCAAGAAGTCAGGCCTGGGTACTTTCCAGTTGCTAATGGCTTTGATTATTTTAATAACCTTCTACTGAGACATTGTAGTGTAACATTTCCACTTTCCCCCCCACATAAGCTCTCTCCTCCTGTAATCACATTGCTTCTCTATTATTAGCATCGCCACCATCAATATTCTTCACACCAAATAATAGTGATTTGAAGTATAACATTCATAGGGGTTTCATATAGCAAACTAACAACCTAAAGAAATGCTTTGGTGGAAGGGGTTAAGATGGAACTTACAGTGCTTATTTGGGCTCCTGATTGTGACCTCAGGAGAAGACTCTTTCCTTGTTACCGAACCAAACTTGGGTCCACTCGCCCGTGTGCAGTAAACCCAATCTACTGGCACCAGGTTGTGGTGAAAGAAAGTACAGCATTTATTGCAGGGTACCAAGCAAGGAGAACAGGTGGCTCATGCTGAAAAGACCTGAAATCCCCAATGGCTTCCAGGGAGGGGTTTTTAAAGACAGTGTAAGGGAGGGGCTGGAGAGTGCATGTTCAGCTCGTGTGCAATTCTTAGATTGGTTGGCACCAGGGAAGTTCCAAGTATCACAAATCTTCTGGTTTGAACCAGTCTGGAGTCTATGTGCTTGCGGTCAGCAGTTTTCATCTGCTAGGGGTCTGTTTCCTGTAAAAGACTTAGGAATGTGTGTCAGACCTTTATCTATATCTTTCAGGGAACTGGGAGTTCAGTGATTCTGCCATGTGACAGATTTATAGTCTAAATTGTTACCAGTTTCCCAGCCTGACAAGTATTCTTTGTTTCTATATCCTCACATTTCCTAATCATTAACTCTTCAGCCAGCCTTTTGAGACTTGGGGGAGGCCTGGGAGACTAAAGCAAAAGCCTTTTACTTCAAAGGACAGGGACACTGGGGCTTGTATGCAGTTTAAATATCCCCATTTCTTTGATACTCTTCAATCTTGAGGGGAACAGATTCAGAATAAGAAAGGGAATAAAATTTTGGATAGAGAGGTTAATCATAAACTTGGCTGAGGAACTTGGCTTTAAGAAGACTTGGTGCCAATCCCCACTCCTTTTCCAACCTTCCTTAAATTTTTGAGAGATTGGGGCAACAACCACTCTGGCTACTCTTGGGCTCTCCCACTGTAAACCTGTCCACAGAAGTCACAATGGACTAGATTCAATAAACACACTCATTGACCTGCTGTGTCCTATCTGATTGGGTTTCCCACTGGGAATCCAGTAAACCCAGAGTGTACCATCTGGGCCAACTGGGAAAGAGCAGATGGGTTTTGACTTAACAAAATGCTGTTTGCCAGGTTCAATTTTGTTTTCAGTAAGACCTTGCTGTTTGGATAAAATGAAGGATGGAGTAGAGAGTTGATGTAAAGGGAAGATAACTCATGAGATTGGGTGTGTGTTTTCACCCAGTAATAAATGGACATTATCAGGTTAAGTTGTTTTCCAGGTGAAGGTGAGAATTAAATCTTTATTCAGCATGGAAGTGTATTTGAAGCCTGGTGCTTTATGAGCTCCAAGAACTAGAACTTTGTTCCATTTATTCTAACTAACCCCTCATTGACCATGCTATCAAAAGATTGGGGTGAATGCTTGAACTGTCAGTGACTATTAACACTATAAATTGCAAACATTTGCTAGTTGAGTGCGTGTCTTTCTGACCCCTCTTTTTTATTGATTTGGAAAACATAATATTCTTTGAACTGGTTGGTTCCAGATCAGTGAAGTGTTTCGGATCCAAATAGTGAATTCCCACAAATGAGGCAAATCAAAGATGTTTGTGTGTGTGTGTGTGTGTGTGTGTGTGTGTCTAAAAAAAAACTTTTTGAGAGTTTCACCCAATAATGTACAAAAGGACAATTCAGCTTTAGATCTTTGTATCTTTCTTTTCAGTGGATTAAACCTAAAGCACAAGAGCTATCAGCCCTCCACTAGTCAGGCAGGGCAGTAGAGTAATATTAGCAAATCAATGAATATAACACTAAACCTACTGAATGTGTTATAGTTCTCTCTGTCTCTGTATTTTGGGCTTCTTCATCTTGCTCACATTTCTCAGGTGTGGCCCTTCTTCAGATGTTGTCTTGAACATCTTTTCATACAGCAAATTAGTATCCAACAATCTTCCTCCCCCATTACCTCTATTAAGAGGCTCTACCTTCCTCCCAAGACTTCTTTTTCTCTTGGGAGCCCAAGTCTAATGCATTCTTGTCGCTTTGTATGCCATTGTCATGGTAGATTTTAAAGTTTTTTTTTAAGTGTCCCAGTTATAAGGCACTGTGTCTTACCATTACCTGTAATCAAGGATGTCAGATCTCACAATTGGCAGGTTTAGCTACTGAAGAGAATAGAATGAGAGACTTGGAGACTCCCTCTCAGAACTTCAGAGGGCCACCTTATGGACAAACGAGGTTGTTCATCTTAAGGTACAGATATCCCAGCGCAAACAGTCTCTTTGAACCATCAGGTACATAGCAAGTATTTACTGAACACCTGTTCTGTGCACAGCATTGAGCTAGGTACCAGAGTAGAAATAAGATGGGCATGGCATGGTCCCCACCTTGGATGATGATTTTCAGCTTGAGGAAGGGAAATATTCTATAACACCTAAGAGTGAAATGTCCAGCCTATGAACCATCAAATGTTAGGGCTGGAAAGAAACTTTAGTTATCACCTAGTACAACTAAATATGCTTTCAAACTATGGACCCTCAAGTCCTAAGATTAAGAAAGTGCCTCAAAGGCTGTCTCTCTGCCCTTCTGGCCTCCATCCCTCTCAACCAATGGCTCTGCTTTGAACTTCTAGAAGATATTTGTGTAACAAAAGCTCCATAGCTTTCAAAAATTTATAAGCCATAAATCTAGTCCAGCCCTCTGGTGTTACCAGTGAGGAAACAGAACCCCAGAAAGGGGCGGGAATTTGGTTGAGGCTCCATGGCCAATTAGAAGCTGCAACCCTCAGTTTTTGGATTCCTATGATCCACTTACTCATGCCACCTATCAGCCTAGCAGCAGACATTTCTAAAATATCAGAGTAGCCTGCCGTCTTCAGAAGAGCCACTTATCTCGGGAGCAGGAGGAAGTTGCTTTGGGGTATCCTGAGCCGAGTGCTTAGCCTGAGTTACTCCAGGAGGTCAGAGAAAGGAGAGATCAGTGAGAGATATTATTCAGCCTCCCATTTTTTAAATTGAAGTATAGTTGATTTACAATATTGTGTTAGTTTCTGGTGTACAACATAGTGATTCAGTCCTACATTTTTATGTATATATAAAATATATATATATATGTAAAATAAAATATATATATGTAAAATATATATATGTATAAATATACATATATATGTATAAATATACATATATATATGTATATTCTTTTTCATATTCTTTTTCATTATAGGTTATTGTAAGATATTGAGTATAGTTCCCTGTGCTATACAGTAGGACCTTGTTGTTTATCTATTCTGCTAATCCTAACCCCCTAATTTATCCCTCCCTGCCCCCCTTTCCCCTTTGGTAACCAAAAGTTTGTTTTCTATGTCTGTGGGTCTATTTCTGTTTTGTTAGTAAGTATATTTGTATCATTATTTTAGATTCTGCTTATAAATGATATCATATGATATTTGTCTTTCTCTGTCTCACTTACTTCACTTCATATGATAATCTCTAGTTTTATTCATGTTGCTGCAAATGGTATTATTTCATTTTTATGGCTGAGTAGTATTCCATTATATATATATGTATGTGTGTGTGTATACACACACACACACACACACACACACGCATGCACAATTGGATAACTTCTTTATCCAATCCTCTGTCGATGGACATTTAGGTTGCTTCCATGTCTTGGCTTCTGTAAATAGTGCTGCTACTGGAATGTGTGTATCTTTTTGAATTAGAATTTTCTCCAGGTATATGCCCAGGAGTGGGATTTCTGGATCGTATCAGCCTCCCCTTTTGCTGCCCCTAAATAAGTCCTCATCCTTCACAAGGAGATAAGAGTACTTAGCTGGCAGAATAGTGAGGATTAATTTAGATCATGCATGCAAAGTGTCTGCCATATAATAGGTAAATTAATGGTAAATCTTTATAATATAGCTATTTCTTTGGAACATAAAGTGGTACCTCTCAGTGATGTGTCTTCCAATTATATAGGCAAAGAAAATGAGGATTTATGAATCAGAATCCAGGTCCAGGGTGGGCTAAACTGGTGTACCAGATGAACACCAATTTCATATATGATTTGGTGGAGTCAAGGCACAGCCTCCACTTCCCAGGGACCCTGGCAGGGTTTGGCAGTCCTAGTGGGCCCTACTGTGCCAAGATGGAGAGCTAAGCAGAGGGTGTGGTACTAGATTTCTTTAAAGCACAGGTCTGGAAAATACTATTCCTTGTTTTGCCTCTCATAATTGGACTAGCGTAAATGGAGAAAAAATTGTCAAAAAGGATGGTTGTTTTTTTCTTGGATAAATTCACTTCTCAAAAAAAAATCACAAATGAAATTTCCACACTTGGAATTAACATACTCATACATCACTGCAAAGAGACCTAAGTAGGAAAAACCCTCTGTTTTGGAAACATGGCCTGGGAACAATCATTGATGGCATTGCCTGGTTTCATGGAGCCTTTGCTTCCTGTTTCGTTTCTGTGACTTTGGCTGGGGAATTTTCCAAGGCAAAGGTTACCTTCTGGGCTTGAACTTCAAAGCTCCACTCATTTGAACCCCCATCCCAATATCAAGCCCACATAGTTGATTTCCTCCTGAAGGCATATGTGGTTTCTTTCAGGTTGCTGATTTCATGTATTTCAATTTCAGTGTTCCCACACTGCTAGTTCTCCTTGTCTTATGGATTAAAATCCGTCTTCTCCCAATTGCTTTATCTTTTCTGAACAGTGGTCCTGACTTATTAAAGGTTGAACAGTTTACCCCAGATTTCTTGACTAGAAAGTAGCAAGAGTCAGGAGTATGAGTCAGAGTCAGTAGTATACTAGGCAGTATGACTTTACAGTTTAGGAACTTAACCCCTATGCTCTATTGGTCCAGGATTCCCAAATCAAGAGGAAGTGCCTCATGGCTGGTTGCATCAAGAGCGAGTATGCAGAGAAAAGAGCAATGGGGCTTGAGGGATAGATAAGATTTTAGCAGAAATGAAGCAGTGAAATAACATGAGTGTACCATACAGGTAGAAAAGCACAGAGTAAAAAGTGGGTCAGGATAGATAGTTTGGTGAGGATATGGGGGTATTTGAAAGGGGCATTGGAAGCTGATTCCTTGAACAGAGTTGAGACTATGTTATGGAGAACCTGTTTTAACAGGATGAATTTATGCTTAGTTCAGTAAAGCAACTGAAGGTTCTTCTCTTCTTCCCATATTCCTTCCTTCCCTCCCAAGTAATATATGTGCTAACAATTCGTATCTTAAAAAAAAAGAATACCACATGAAAGGCCCTCAATAGAGATTATTCATGTTAACATTTCTCTCCCTCTCCATATATAGAGATATATATTTCCAGACTTTTCTCCCATGCAAATATAAACACATAAATAATTCCATATTGTGGAAGGCCAAATTCTAAGATGCCTGCTCCCTGCCTACAGGCCCTATATAATCCTCTCTTCTCAAATGCGGGCAGACCTGTGAATATGATGTGCTGTTGCTCCCTTGATTAAATCATGCTATATGGCAAAGATGGTGAGATAGCCATGCCTATAATTACACTACGTTGTATAAGAATTTCCCACTGGCTCTTTGTGTTCTGAGAGGACCGTGTGGCTAGGACTTGAGAGCAGCCTCTGGGAGCTAAGAGTGACCCCCAGCAGTCAGCCAACAAGAAATCAGGGACCTTGGTCCCCAAACCACTAGGAACTGAATTCTGCCAATAAGCAGTGAGCTGGGGTCACAGCCCTGGCTGATGTTGTGATTTCAACCTGGTGAGTATATTAACTATATTTTCTTCTTTTCTGTTTTCTTGATGCTCTGGCATCTGGGACCTGCTGTCTGGGGAGAAACTGACCCTCTCAGGGCTACCCAGTTCTTAAAGATCACAAATGACTTACCCAGAAGGGTGCCTTTTATATGCAAAGCAACCATTCCAGAGATGGTATCTGAACCACTCCCTCTATTTGGCTCTGGAAGGCAATATTCCTCTGCCCTAATTGTCCCATGGCCAAGTACCAGATGACTAGTGAGAGCTCCTATACCCCAGAGCCCGCTGAAGTTATTCAAACTAGCCAGTCTTATACCTGTCACCCTGCCTTGCCTTGCCTTTCCCATGGAAGCTCCAATAAAGGCTCTTGACCATGCTCTGCCCTCACTCCTTCTGCCTCCTGGCCAACCCTGGTACTTCCCATGTGGCCCTGTGTGGCATGCTGCGCCCCTCCTTTAGGAATCTGTAGTAAATCACCTTTTCAGTGGCAGTCATCCCCTGATCTGTTGTCCCCAGTACTTGATTGATAATCAAACCTACATTTTAAAGTAGTCAGAGATCCTTAGCCTCAATTAAACCATGCTCAGACTCCTTGCTCATGGAAACTGTGACTTAATAAATTTTAAGCTGCTAAGTTTAAACTGCTAAGTTTGTGGAAATGTGTTCCGCAACAATAGAAAATTAATACACATGTAAAATTGATATTTAAACATACTATATTCTTCTCTAACTTATATTTTTTCATTTAATATAGCATATATAAGTTTATGTATATATAAATAAATAGATAGAAATAAATAAAGATAGATGTACCATCAAGAGATCTTGAGTAAGGGAGTTAACCACTTGAGAATCCAAACAGCAGTAAAATGTGGCACGGTTAAGAAAATCAAGAGGTGGAGGAAACTGGCAAGAGATTATACTGGTTATCTGGATTGGTCTTTCTCAACCTTGGAATCACCTAGAACAGTTTTTAAAATACTGATACCTGGGACTTACCAACCCCAGAGATTTTGATTTAATGGTCTAAGATTCAACCTGGGTATTCAGTGTTTTAACAGCTCTCCAGGTGATTCTAATACACAGCCAAGGTTGAGACCCAGTGGCAGAAACGTAGAGTGTGCCATCTTGAATTCAAATGGTCCTATGGAAATAGAAAAGGAGGGATGGGTGAAAAAGGTATTGCTGAAGAAATCACCAATAACCCAGTAGTAAGAAGACGGGGAATCCTCCTGCTCATCTTGCTTTTGTTGTTGTTTGGTTTCTTAGTTGGTTTTCATTAGATTTCCACTCATCTCATTAGTATTATTCAGAGAATTTTCATGGGGAGATAGAAACTTGAGGCTACTGATGTATCCATGGAGTGGTAGGAATGTTGACGAGGTCTCAAGGAGCATTCCAACCAAAGGAAATGTTATGAGTAATTTCAAAGGAAGGAATTCGTGTTCCAGGTATGAGCCTGAAGTTGGTGGTTGACACCATGAGTGAAGTTAGAGTCACACAGAGGCTTTGATGCCATAAGAAACCAGGAGTTGTTCTCATCCCTTGAAAAGAAAGGGAATGTGAACTGACCTTTCAAAATGATAGCTGGGGAAGATGACCTGAGTGCAACATGAAGAAAAGTTACAGAAAACCTAAAAGCCAGGAAGCTTACAGGCTGTTACAGTAAGCCAAGCATGGGGAAAGGAGCCTATTGCAGGGCAGAGCGTGGGGGAGGGGAGGGGAGCAGGACAAAGCAAGAGATGCACCTGAAGAAAAGACAAATGTGAAGGACCTCCTGGATGTGCGTTGCAAGCTCTGGATTTGGAAAGATGGTAATAAGGAATTTGATCAAAAAGAATCTATTTTGGCATTGTCGTTAAAGGAAGGGTAAACTGGTTAATTAGATTTCAAGTGTTCTTGGGTATCCCTGAAGGCAGCTAGCTAATAAAGAAATTCCTCCACCGTAGGCTTTCCCTTGCTCAGAGTGAAGAGATGCAGGGTAGATTTCACAAGGGAAACGTGGTAGAAATATAGTGGTTTAACATCGTTCACTGGTTCTCATTCCTTAGAAAGGAGAAAACTCCCTTTGGACAGTTGCATAAAGTGAGAAGCAGCAATCCCAGCTGCCAATAAAGAGAGCGCACATTTTTTTTTCCCTTTAGAGACCCCCAAGGTGGAACTTTCTGGGGCTGTATCTGGTTGTGATTCGTATCTTTGGCTGTGGTTCAAGCCCTGGCGTGCAACAAGTAAACTGGTCACTTGTAGCTGGAGCAGCAGATGGTCGGTCCTCCTTTTCCTTAAATGGCTGAGTCGGCCCTGAGTCCTTAGGAGTGTAAATAATTTACTCTCTATTCCACTGAGCCCAGTTAATATTACTTCTCAAAATACCCCTGCCTGTGCTCTTATATTTACTTATACTTTTCTTGCCAAGGTCTTGTAAATATCCCTTCTGATATTTATTTTATTGGTAGAAATACTGGCCTGCCCCAAACTCTGAAGTAAATTGTGAAGGATAGGAGCATCTTTAGTCAGCCCAATGGGATTTTTAAGTAGAACTGTCCCCCTCCCTGGGGGGAGTTCTGTACCAGAAACAACCATATGAGATCCTGCTATCCATCAAGGGTTTATTGGTTAATGAGGCCTGTGGCTGGTGTGGTTTTCCTGTGTTTAGCTTTTGGAACTCTCGGAGACAGTTGCTTGGAATAGAGAGCTGACAGAATTATTGCCCGGCAAGCCTGCCAGCCACAGCCCACCAGACTCCACCAACATCGATGACTTTTATGGCTGATTCAGTGAACGGAGAAGGATTTGAAGAGGCGCAGTGAAGAGCTGTTGGCATCCTGTTCTGCTATCTGAAGGAGTCTGCAAGGCTTCTCATCAAGCTGTCCGTTTTCTATCTTTTTTTACTCCAGGCTTTGTTATTCTTCCTCAAGTGCCTGAATGGGGACTCACAGGCAACCATGGCTTCAGGATGAGGTCACTAGAGTGGAACTTGGAACTTAGCCACTTCCTCACTTGTTCCTCAGTTAACTTGTGGCAAAGGGGAACCTTTCAATTAAAACCTGCAGTAACAGAACATGACCAAATTCAACTTTGCCCAGCATTCCAGCCCTTCAAACTATAACTCTTAAAACAGTCCATTTCATTTGCATAATAAATCTTGGATATTTTGTAAAAGTACTCTCATAGATCACATCTGAGATCCTATCACCTCTACAAGTTATCATATAGAATAACTGTCACTATGTAACGAGCCACACCAAAATTCAGCGGCTTAAAAGAGTTCTTATTTCTCACCAGGCTTTAGATTTGTTAGGCACTGGCCAGTCTAAGTTGGGCTCGGTCATGAGTCTGGGGCAAGGTTGAGGTTACCTGGTCTAGGCTGGGCGTGGCTGTGCTTCGTGTGTTCCTCATCCTCCTCCTCGATCCATGGGCTAACCTGAGTGTGTTATTTTCATGGTAAGGCAGAGATGCAAGAGTGAACAGAAACAATAACGCCTCTTAAGGCCTGGGCTCATGCACTGTGACTTCCACATCATTCAATTTTCCAAAGCAAGTTACATGCTCAAACCCAGAGTCAACAGATGGGAGATGGCTGGGGCAAAGAACTGGGGTCAATAATGCAATTTTCCAAGCAGGTAGCTAGGGCAGATATGACTGTTCTCATTTTACAGATAAGAAACCTGAGACCCAGAGAGCTGAAATGATTTGCCCAAGGTCACATGGAAAATCTGGGCACTGCCCGAATGCAAACCCAATTCTTAAGATTTCTAATCCTCTCTGCTTTTTGCCAACACAGAATTCCACAATCCCATAACATATACAGCTAGGTAAAGGTCCATGGCTCTTTTCTCCTCATGGCCTGGTCCTTTTCTATTCTCCCGTACGTTCCTGGGATTTGCCTCCTTCACAGTTGTCACTGTCTACTCTTCCATTTGGACCTGCTTGGGGGTGGAGGATGGATGAAGTTCCTCCTACTTAAATACACAGACACAGATTCTCCTGTCTCTGAAACAGACATACCAATCTCCCCATTTCTAATAAAAAAAATAAATCTTCAAAAAACCCCTAAACATCACATGGTAGTTGAACTAGGGTGACCTCAAACTCCAACATACTATGGTGCTTTCAAGAATGGGAACATTCTAGTTATCTGAAATCTGTCAGCATACTTCCGCTGTCTCTGTCTGAGCTTCACTTAGATGTTAATAGATCCAGGCTAGTTTTCTCTTAGCTCTTACCTGAGTGCCTTTGTAGAGAATTCTTTTAATGGCCCTCAAATCATGAATCTGCCCCATCCTGCCCAGTCTGGTCTGGGTGAAATTTTAGTCTAAGCTGCTCATATGTAGCCTAAAGAGATTTGAGCCAGTATCTCTGATATAGCCTGCAAGATTTTTTTCAGGTGTGAGTTTCCATGACAACCCCGTGTCTCTGGCTTTTGATCTACTTGCACTGCTAAGTCTGACTCTGGCATCCTAAAGGTATAAGGTACATCTGAGCTTAAATTCTCTTCCTTGGGGTTTCTGGCCAGCACGCACTGACAGTGTGTTTGCCTCACACAAACCTTCTAGACAGAGGTCTCCACGACCCCAGTGTCTGAAAGCCCCTCCCTTTTCCTTGGCACGGTTCTTGCCTGATCTTTCTTTTTCTGCGGCATAACTTCCAGCAGCTGGTTGATATGGCTGTCAGGCTATGCCATTCAGTGAGGCTCTGCCTAATCTCTTTTGATTCTAAGGGCTAATGTGCCTTAGACATAGCCTTAGCCAAGGAAGCTGGGCTCTGGTCTCTTTCTCCATACTTCCATGGAAGAGTGGAAGACAGATGACTTGCAGTGATTTCTGGAGGCAGAAGGTAAGTGAGTGGCCTCTGTAGTAGTGGAACCAAGAGGGAATGATGGTTGTCCTTGAACCTTCAGAGTTGACTGCTAAATCCCGAGGGAAAGTAAATAAGGACAAGTTTGTAATAAAAGGAAATGGTGCTGCTGGGAAAAAATTGCTGATAAAGAACCTCAATAAATTCAAATAGTGTCTACTTTGGGTCCTTGATTATCTTGCAGGCTCATTTCTAGGGACAGAGAGCTGTACAGCTACCATGTCAGAGAGGATAAGGAAACAAAGAAGTCTGACTAGGAGCATTGCCTTAGATACTTTGTCTCTGGCTTTCGTATGATCCACCACTGGAATATGAAGAGGAAGCAAGGAGGTAGCTGGCAGTGTGGCCCCCTGTGCTATGATTCCTGATTTGCTTATAGAATAAATAGTTGGTGACATGGTTCGATAGTAGTAAGTATGGGCTCTAGAGCTAGACCGCTTGGGCTTGAATGTCTTTTGATATGTGACATTTAGCAAGTTTCTCAACTCTAAGTTTTAGTTATCTCATCTATAAAATGAGTGTAATGCATCCTACCTCATGGTTGTCGTGAGGATTAAATAAAATAATGTTTATAAAGTTCTTGGCACAATGCTGGGCACATGATAAGCACTAAATATTAACCATTGTTAATATTAGCTGATGCACATTTTGAGTGGGGGGAGCTTTCAAAAAGGAGGAATTGAGTATAAGAGTACATTGAGGCTACATGATATCTACTGATTATTCCTTTTTTCATTGAAGTGTAGATGATTTACAATGTTGTGTTAGTTTCTGGTGTGCAGCATAGTGACTTGGTTATACATATATATATTATTTTTCATACTCTTTTTCATTATAGGTTATTACAAGTTAGTGAATATAATTCCATATGCTACACAGTAAGACTTTGTTGTTTGTCTGTTCTGTATTTGATTGTGCCTTCTCTAGTAAACTCTTAAACATAAAAAAGTAAAAAGCTCCCATCACTGACATGGTGGATTAAGGAAGTCCCTTTCCTATGGAAATATATACAGACCAATGCTCAGGGCACAAAGAATGCTCATGAGTAGTAAGTTACCCCTCAATCGAACCTTACACTTCTGCTCCCATGTGTCAAGTGGATACTTATCAAGAATTAATTGTTTTGTTGCCAAACCCATTAATGCCAGTTGTACTTGCTAATATAATTAGATAGCTTAATGTAAATATATGAAATATGAGTGTAAAAGGGGAGCCACTGTTCCCATGTAAACCAACTTCAATTCTTTGGAAAGACTTGATAAAGAAAAGTTACTTTTAAAAACTGCTTTATTGTTAGGAAAACAAAAACTGAAACTAGAAATCAAATGGGATACATTAGGGATGTAACTTATGCAAGAAAAGAGTCTGAAATCTCAGCCCAAGGACCCATGCCAGAAAAAGGGCCTTGGTCTTACATCACATCACCAGATTGGTGAATGAATGAAACGTTTGTGTATTTTAGGTTGAAATAAAATGCTTAAGGACTATATATATCATTTTATATGATTTTCCACTTGAACCAATCAGTTACTTTTTATGCAAGAGAGTGTTATACAAGAGAGCTTCTACTGTATGGTCAATGTATTGTGTTAAGTAACTTATATGCTCTGGGCTTGGAAGAAGGCCCAGTAGAGTACATTTACCAGCTTTGTGGATGGGAGCTTGTAGTAGGAAGAATAATGCCTCTCCCTCCAATGATGTTTACATCCTAATCCCCAGAACATGTGAACATGCTATGTTATATGACAAGGGGGGATGAAGGTTTCAGACGGTACTAATGTTGCTATTCAGTTGACCTTGAGATGGGAAGATTACCTGGGATTACCCAATGTAATCACAAAGGTCTTTACAACTGGAAAAGGGAGGCTAAAGAGAGTTTCGGAGTGATGTGAAGTGAGAAAGACTTGGCCATTATTGCTGGCTTTAAAGATAGAAGGAAGGGGCCATGAGCCAGGGAATGTGGGCAGCATCTAGAAACTAGAAAGGCAAAGGAATGGTTTATCCCCTAGAGAAAGGAATGCTGTTTTGCCAACACTTTGATTTTAGCATATTGAGACTCATTTCAGACTGGTGAGCTACAGAAGAGTAAGATAATAAACTTGTATTGTTAAGCTACCAGGATTATGGTAATTTCTTACAGCAGTAATAAATGAATGCAGACATTGAGCCAAGTTGATGACAAACAACAAATCCTGTCCCCTAACCATCATCACCACCACCTCCCTGTCCCACTACTATGCTTATAGGAAACCTAGGGCATTCATACTTTCAGGTACTCTAAACACAGGATTTACACTTAATATCTCAGTCTGGCCTTAGCTGTACCATATTTACTAAGTTGCTACCATTTGCCAGTTAGTGTGCTAAATGCTGAGGCCTCACTGATGAACAGCATAGATACAGGTTCTGTCTTCCTGGAACTCTCGGGCTATTTTCATTAGTCCTTCCAATTTCAAGACCTATACTTTACAGGAAGGTGGTTCTCAACATCTTCCTGTTTCTTGGCCAAGGAATACCTAGTTTTTTGCTCCTTTGTAAAACAGTATTTAAGCCATTACAAGCTCCATTCCTCCCCTAACTCCTTTTCTCAGATTACTTTTGATTTGTGACTCCCATATCGCCTCTTTTACCCACTCACCCATCCCACAAAGTGATTTTTCCAGTATTCTATCATTATATACTTCCAAGATAAAAATACCAGCCACAAAAAAGATATTTCCACCAAGGAAAGAGAAGTTTGGCACCCCTCCACCCCACATGACCATGTTCATTGTAAGCTTTCTACTCCACTCAGGTGTTTTCCTCCATCCAAAATGAAGCACCTCATGAACCCCAAGTGTCTCCCATTTATCTGGTCCAGCTCTTGTCTGCCTTCAACAATCCCCTCCCCAGCCATAGTGGCTTACCTTTGCCTCTATAGTATGTACAGTTCTGAGTCACACCTCTGTGCCCCTTATTATTTGTCATTTTGTCCTCTATTACTCTAGTACACGTGGCATCTGTGTTCTGTTACTTTCCTGATTAGAAGTGCCTTCAATGGTTTCCCACTGCCCTCAGAATGAAGTCCAAACTCTTCATCTGTTGGTCTTCATGAGCTGGTGGCCCCATCTTCCTCTTTACATTCTAGTGCCATTCTCCACCCTCCCCCTATCTTACTCTGTTCAGACTGCTATAGCAAAAATACCACAGACTGGATGGCTTAGAAGCAACAGAATTGTATTACTCAGAGTTCTGAAACCCAGGATGTCCGAGATCAAAGCACTGTGAAATTTGGTGTCTGGTGAGAGCTCACTTCGAAGTTCATTGATGGCCATCTTTTCACTGTATCCTCACATGGTGGCAGGGATGAGGTTACTCTCTGGGGTCTCTTTTATAAGGGCACTAATCCCATTCATGAAGGCTCCACCCTCATGAGCTAATCACCTGCCAAAGGCCCCACCTCCAAATACCATCACATTGAGGGAGTGAGTTTCAGCATATTAATTTGATGGGGACACAGACATTCAGTCTGTAGTGTTGTCCTCGGTAGCCATTCTGATATTTTCAAATATCAGTTGTTTCTGATATTTTCCATGTTCTCTTCAACCTCTGGGCCTTCAACATGCTGCGTCTTCCCGAAATGCTTATCATCACCTATTTCTTTTCCCACTTATGCCCCCCCACCCTCCTCACCTGGTTTACTCATCCTCCAGTTAACAACTCAAATATCTCTATTAAAATTCACCCCTGTGATAGGCCTCCCTTGACAGCATCGTCCCTTAGACACATAATCCTTTAGCGCCATGCATTTCTTTGTAGCACTTTTTAACTTATAATTACTTGGATTTTTTTCTCCCTCTAGATGTAAGCTCTGTGTCTGTTGAAAAAGAGAGTGAGTGGGTGAATGAAATAATGAATGAATGATCTTTTAGTCTCACCTTTCGAAAGTGCTTACTCTCTGTCTCCTCCAAATGGAATGTAAGCTTAGTGAAGGCAGGAACCTTGTCTAACTTAAATCGACTACTGCTGTGTCACCAGTGTCTGGCTTATAGTATACACAAAAAATACTTGTTAAAAACAATGTTGGCATCTTTGTGATCATCTCAATAGATGCAGAAAAAGCTTTTGATAAAATTCAACACCCATTTTTGATAAAAACTCTCACCAAAGTGTGTATAGAAGGAATCTATCTCAACATAATAAAAGCTGTATATGAAAAACCTACAGCCAGCATAGCACTCAATGGTGAAAAACTCAAAAGCTTCCCACTAAAATCTGGGACAAGACAAGGCTGCCCACTATCACCACTCCTATTCAACATGGTCTTGGAAGTCCTAGCCACAGCAATCAGGCAAGAGAGAGAAATAAAAGGGATCCAAATTGGAAAAGAAGAGGTAAAAATGTCACTATATGCAGATGACATGATACTATATATAGAAAACCCTAAAAGGTCCACACAAAAACTACTAGAAATAATTGAAGAATTCAGCAAGGTAGCAGGTTACAAGATTAACGTGCAAAAATCAGTTGCATTTCTTTACACTAATGATGAATCAACAGAAAAAGAAAGTAAAGAAACAATCCCCTTTAAAATAGCACCCAAAGTAATAAAATACATAGGAGTAAATCTAACCAAGGACTGAAAGACTTATACATGGAAAAGTATAAAACACCGATTAAAGAAATTAAAGAAGACTTTAAAAAATGGAAAGATATCCCATGCTCTTGGATTGGAAGAATCAATGTTGTTAAAATGGTCACACTGCCCAAGGCAGTCTACAGATTTAATGCAGTCCCTATCAAATTACCCAGGACTTATTTCTCAGAACTAGAACAAATCATAATAAAATTTATATGGAACCACAAAAGACCTAGAATTGCCAAAGCATTACTGAAGAAAAAGAAACAGGCTGGAGGAATAACTCTCCCAGACTTCAGACAATACTACAGAGCTACAGTAATCAAGGTAGCATGGTATTGGTACAGAAACAGACATATGGACCAATGGAACAGAATAGAGAGCCCAGAAATGAACCCACAAACTTTTGGTCAACTCATCTTCAACAAAGGAGGCAAGAATATACAATGGAATAAAGACAGTCTCTTCAGCAAATGGTGTTGGGAAAACTGGACAGCAGCATGTAAATCAAGCTAGAACACTCCCTTATACCATACACAAAAATAAACTCAAAATGGATCAAAGACTTAAACATAAGTCAAGATACAATAAACCTCCTAGAAGAAAATATAGGCAAAACATTATCTCACATACATTTCAAAAATGTTCTCCTAGAACAGTCTACCCAAGCAATAGAAATAAAGGCAAGAATAAACAAATGGGACCTAATGAAACTTACAAGCTTCTGCACAGCAAAGGAAACCATAAGTAAAACAAAACAACAACCTACAAAGCCTTGATCTCCAGAATATATAAGCAGCTCATACAACTTAATAAGAAAAAAACAAACAACCCAATCCAAAAATGGTCAGAAGACCTAAACAAGCAATTCTCCAAGGAAGACATACAAATGATCAATAGGCACATGAAAAAATGCTCAATATCAGTAATTATTGGAGAAATACAAATCAAAACCTACGATGAAGTATCACCTCACACCAGTCAGAATGGCCATCATTCAAAAGTCCACAAATGACAAATGCTGGAGAGGCTGTGGAGAAAAGGGAACCCTCCTACACTGCTGGTGGGAATGCAGTTTGGTGCAGCCACTGTGGAAAACAGTGTGGAGATTCCTCAAAAGACTAGGAATAGACTTACCATATGACCCAGGAATCCTGCTCCTGGGCATATATCCAGAAGGAACCCTACTTCAGGATGACACCTGCACCCCAATGTTCATAGCAGCACTATTTACAATAGCCAAGACATGGAAACAGCCTAACTGTCCATCAACGAATGACTGGATAAAGAAGAAGTGGTATATTTATACAATGGAATACTATTCAGCCATAAAAACCGACAACATAACGCCATTTGCAGCAACATGGATGCTCCTGGAGAATGTCATTCTAAGTGAAGTAAGCCAGAAAGAGAAAGAAAAATACCATATGAGATCACTCATATGTGGAATCTAAAAAAAAAACATAAATACAAAACAGAAACAGACTCACAGACTCACAGACTCACAGACATAGAATACAAACTTGTGGTTGCCAGGGGGATGGGGGGGGAGGGACTGGGATTTCAAAATTGTAGAATAGATAAACAAGATTGTACTGTGTAGCACAGGGAAATATATACAGGATCTTGTGGTGGCTCACAGAGAAAGAGAATGTGACAATGAATATATGTATGTTCATGTATAACTGAAAAATTGTGCTCTACACTGGAATTTGACACAACATTGTAAAATGACTATAACTCTATAAAAAATGTTAAAAAAAATGTTGGCATCATTGTGGAGTTCAGTCAAAATGTACCTTTGTTAAATCTTTGGCTGCTTATACATAAAGAGGGAGGCAATGATGGCAGAGAAAGTTCCCTGTGTTTCAGGATTCCACCTGAACCTGGAATCCTGAAATTCACTCCATTTCCTTTCCTGTCATCTAAATGATGTTGGTTAATTCCACTTAGAAAGTTTACAATGTTGTTTGCCTCAATTACTTATACATAATTTTCCCCATCTGATTAATTGTATTTTTTGTAAGACAAACAAGCCAGATATAATTGACCCAATTTTATAGATCAGTGACTCTTAAATATGAAGCAAAATCACCCAGAGTGTTTGTTAAAATTGCTTATTGCCAAACCCAAGCCCAATTCTGATTCTTTAGATCCAGCAAGTAGCCAAGGAATATGTATTTTTAAAGCTCCCTCCAGGTCATTCTGATGCCAGTTGTCCAGGAACCATCCTTTGAGAATGGCTAATATAGATTTTGAATTGGGTGTATAAGCAGTGTAGTCATCTGAATACAAATAATAATATTAGCTACCATGCATTGATAGTTACTTTTGGCCAGGCACTGATCTGTTCAAAGAGGCCTTGTAGAAAGCTATCATTATCTAATTTAATCTTTTCCACTAGCCTATGAAGAAGGTATTATTGTAATCCCTTGTCTTGTAGGTGAGAGAGCTGAGGCTGAGAGAGGTGGAATAATTTGCCTAGAGTCACACAGATAATAAGTCGTAGAGCCACTCAGCATATTCTGACTCCAAAGCCTCTCCTCTTTCCCTTAATTCCAGGCTCCTGGCCTCCGACGGAGCTTTCCTCATTTGCAGACTTCTGGAACCTTGACACGCTCCGTGTGCACTTACCTCCCCAGTCATAATCAGAAATATAATCTGTTGCCTTTAAAGGTGCTTTATTTGCATGGTACCAAGGGAAAAAGCTCTGTCTTCCTTCAGTTCTTTGTTCTGCATTTGTTGAAACAACAGGCCCCAGGGAAAGAGGCCCTTTTTCAGAAGGGAAAAAGAGATATGTTCTTTCTGCCTTCCTCACATACCACGTTAATTATCAGCTACAGAAGCAACTGCCGAAACTTCTGGCCCGCTTGGCCCTTCTTCTCCTCCAAAGCAGGAAGCAACACAGCAAGAGAAGAGTTTCCCTCTGAAGCTCAAGGGCTCTCCCACACGCCATAGCCTGGGACCGAGGTTCGGCGTGCTGGGTGTGAGTCCTGTGATAAGATGAACATCCATTGGTGGAATGTTTATGGAAAGTAGATTAGGATGTACAAACAAGAGCTCTAATTCAGATTTGAGGTAAATCCTGAGTGAACTCCCTTTATGCTTGGCCTTTCCTGTACACTTGATATCAGGAGGTCATACAGAGTCCCTCCATGGACCCAATATGAATAGCAAAATTACTCCACATAAGGCTTTCTACATGTAGCAGAAGCTAGGGGTTGAGAGGGCTTCACTGGGTAGTCAAGGTAGCTAGATGATGGATTTCTCTGTTGTACCCACTGCTGGCTTCCACCTTCTACTGCTTGAAAAGAGTGTCCTGGCCAACAACAATCTGGACACTTAAGCACCATACTAGAAGCAAAAGCCAGGAAGGGCTCTCCATGGGTTATTAGATTTCCACCAGGCAAGATTGAAGGTAAAGATGGCAAACAGTAGTTTCATGCCCACTCCATGCATGGGAGTGGATGCCTAGAACAATATAATGAGAAGACTTATGAGGACCCATCTGGGCACTGGTGCCAAAATCGATTAGTGATGTCTACCACGGACATGAAAATACAGAGGGCCAGTAGATGAGCCACTGTTTTGGTTTTTTTTTTTTTTTTTTTTGACCCCTCTTGCTCAGAGCTAGTAGTTCCTTAACCTGATCAAATCACGGGAAACTTTTTAACAAATACTGGTACCTGGAGTCCACTCCAGACAAATTAAAGTAGATTCTCTGGAGGTGAGAGTCAGGCATCCGAGCATCCAGTGTTGAGAGCTACTGCTCTTTACCATCACAGATATACAGGAGACTTAACTCAATAGTTCTCAAATGCACTGCCACTGACAAGGACCTGCCAGGCTGGCTGCATAAGAATTGTCTAAGTAGCTTGTAAAATTGCAGATTCCTGGAACCAACTCCTAAAATTTCAAATTTAGAAGTCTGGGGTTAGATCCCAAGAATTTGTATTTTTAAAAATTGCCCAGGAGGAAGCTAATGTGCAGCCAGGTTTGGGAACCACTGTCCTAAGCTCTTCTTAATGCTTCAGATGAATGACAGTTCTGAGCAGAATCTTGTGCTCTGGGACAGTAGCTTTCAAACCCTGACTATGCATCAGCATTTCCTGGGAAACTTCTTAAGTTAAGAACACCGGTGCCTGGGTCTAACTCCAGATCAGTTAAATCAGACTCTCTAGGGTAGAACCTAGATGATTCTAATGTGCAGCTAAAACTAAGAATCACTGCTCTAAGAAGGGGAATCCAGGAATCTCATCTGACAACCTCATCAGGTCAATTTCATTTCTCTTTTGCTATAAAGTTCATCCCTGACGTAGCCTAGTGCTTTGGCTTGATGTTAGGTGGTAAAACCACTTCTGTTTCCCGAACCTTGTTTACCCACTGGAATCTATCATTTATTATGATTACGGTGGTCTTATGGGTCTTCCTGTACTAAGTAAATATTGGCTGCAGTCACTCATTTTTTAAAACAAATAGCTACTGAGTCTATCAGAGTGTTTATAAAACATAGATTCCAGTATCTTCTGCCTTTGTAAAGAAAGGTTTTTTATGATGGTTTCTTTAAATTTTGATTTAGCTAATTAAATGAAAAATAGGGCAATAGATGCTTTTAAGGGACAGAGTCTTTGTAAAGAGAAAGTTGTGTTTAAAGCTAGAGGCCTTCAAGGCCCCTCATTGTGAATTAGTAGGAGCAAAAAGACAACTTAATTACCAATCAATGATTGGCTCTTGTAGGGGAGGAAAAAGTTTTCCTTGGATAAGTCTGGAAATGAAAATGACAGGGACACAGTAGCAGGGGAAAATCATACAAATTTATTTAATATAAGTTTTCCATGATACGAAAACCTTCATAAGGAACTGGACACGTAGAAATAGTTATATTGTATATTTTTATACTAAGTTTGATGAAGAGTGAGCAGTTGTGTAGAAATATGATAGGTTAAGAAGTATAAGTGTAGTAAACTGGGGAAAACTCAGCGAGGCCTGTTTGTTTACATTCTTCTTGGCATCCCTTTGTCTTCAGAGACAAGGATGCTCCTTTCCTCTGGCTATGGGGAGGGCATCTCTCACATGAGGGTTTTATGTCCTCTTTCAGAGGAGAAGGATGGGGAGAAGGTCAGAGTGACCTTCCTGCTCCTGCTGTTTTCTCAAACTCCTTCAACTTAAAATATTGAATATATCAAGGGGCCATATTTGGGGGTAGCATGCTGGTCCTTTTTCCTTTTAGAAGTTTTGCCTTTATCTTTAGCTGCTTCACCTTAGTTGCATAAGACATCTAGACAACTACAGACAGAGTCAACCTTGCAGGGATGGTCACACCAGACACGGTGAGATTTGCAGAGTATAGCAGGACTCCCCTTCTTCCTCCAAATGCATTTTTAAAAACTGCATCAATTTCATCACTTATGCTTGAATTTCCATCATTAGTGATTAATGTATTTGACTTAAACATTCCCTCATCAGATCCTCGTTTTTAAATATAAACAACACTAACACATTAAGTCCCCAATACCTCAGATACTCTCAAGAAAGAAAAGCCATGACTATCTTGGTGGAGAAATGATACCATAGAAGAGAAGGTTAAAAGGTCCTCACAAAGAGAGCCCGAGGCTTAGAGGACTAACTCCTCTTGTTCATGCAAGTTGGTTTTTCCCTGCACTTCCCATTGCAGGACTTCCTTGCAGAGGTAACCTGTTTAAAAATCAGTGAACTAACTGCTATATATAAAATAGATAAACAGCAAGGTCCTACTGTATAGCACAAGGAACTATATTCAATACCTTGTAATAACCTATAATGAAAAAGAATGTGAAAAGAAATATATATCTATGTATGTGTAACTGAATCACTATGATGTACACCAGAAATTAACACAGCACTGTAAACCTACTATACCTCAATTTAAAAAAAAAAAAGTGAATCCTTTGAGAAATAGTGTGCTGGGACCTAGCCATCTCTGTAGTCCTGGCGCCTGGTTTGGAGTAGTTGAGGGAACAGCAGCCAATGAAAATGTGCCATCATAGAACTGCCATGGGAGGTTTTGGATCCAGCCTTGGACCCATCCAAATGAGTCCCAACAACCAAACTTTTGGAGGACAGCCTAATCATCATTGTAAACAAGACCACTTCCTTTCCCCTTGCCCATGGAAAACAGTACCCAAGAAACCCCTCACTGATGCAATATCCCCATCCCCATGCTCTGAGAATAGACCATTGTGTTTCTGCCAAGAGCTGGCTTTCCAGTGAATAATCTGTTCCTATACATTTACACTCAGTGTGGAGTATCCTAGGACATGTTTATACTCAAGAAAGGTTAGTATTAACATTGTGTCAGGGAATTAATCCGTTTTAATTGCAAATGTTAAGAACAAACCCCCTTCTTTGGGGTCCAGATGTATGACTTGGTTAAATATTTATAGATCAGTTGGAATGTTTACCCTTAATTCTGGAGCTAGGTATTTACTTGCATAATTGCATACTCTTCCCCCACCTCCAACCCCATTCAGTGTTCTCCTGATGTTTCCTCTCTGTAAGGAGCAGCAGGGAGATGATGGAAACATCTGGCTACTGGAATAGAGCTACTGATATTGGTGGGAGCGGACCCTGAGCTAGTAGAGTAACCTGGAAAACACTATAGGTATATTACCAGGATCGTGGAAGAAGCAGGGGCTTCAGAATCAGGAAACATGGATTCTAGTCCCCAATGTGCTACCAACTAGCTGTGTGACCTTCTCTGGGCCTTGGTTTCCTCCTCTACAAAATAAAGGGGATGGATTTGAATTTTTAAAATTTCTTCTGGCTCTGAATCTTCATGGAAACTTTCTGTAAGCCATTTTGAAACCCCTACCCACTTGAGGTCTATTACTCACTCTTTCTGGAGCAGCACCGTCCAATAGAACTTTCTGCAGTGATGGAAGTGTAGTGTCCAGTAAAGTAGCCTCTAGCCCCATATAGCTATTGGGCATTTGAAATGTGGCTAATGTGGCTGAGGAACTGAATTTTAAATCTTCCTTTATTAATTTAATTGTAATAGCCACATGTGGTTAGTTGCTACCATATAAGGCAGCACAATGCTAGATGATTAGCAATGGTATTGGCTAGCTACTTACATAAGGCCATTATGTGTGCTAATGATGGTTTGTAATTTGGGGAAGATTAAAGAAGCAGTTGGTGAACGCTGCTCAGTAGGAATGCTCTTTCTTTGCAGAAGGTGGCATACAGTCAAATATTCTTAGATGTGTTGAGGTTTTCAAAAGGTACAACTCCTGAGTTCTTATTAGTTCCACTAAGAAGTGGCAAGCCATTGAACTGATTTCCTCTTTTTTTCTGTGTTAAACGTTAATATGATTTTGGCCACACTATGTTAAGCTGGGGAAACAATCCACTTTCATCATTTCACGTGAAACATTTTTCATACCAAAAAAGAGCTTGTTTACTTAATTTACAAAGTGTTTCTTTGCTGTTTAATTGTTTATTGATCTATATTTCATAGCGTTGAGTGCAGAGAGTTATTAATCTGTCTGAATTAAAAACAGTGGCAAGTCTTTATCATACGACTCATTGAGTGGAAAATCAGCTGTGGCTGTTCCTGGACTTGCCTTTCTTGCTTCCAAATTTATAATATTTGCCTGATATAGTAAATAACACAATATTTACTAAATATATTAACTAAAGAAATTTTATAACTAAATAATAATAAGCATTGATTAGTCAAGACCTCTATCATAATTCTTATAGAGCATATAGCATTCATTATAAGTCTTGGGAATATTTGAAAAAATACTAGACTCCAGTTCTATGAACTGGTTAGAATGGAGGCGTCTAACAAATATGATCCAAATGCCCAAGTGTTATTATCTATGTCTGGGATAGTAAATCTATGGCATGAAAGCTGTCATTTCCCACCCATTGCTTGATCTTTGGCATTCTTTCCTGCTGAGCTTGGACCTAGCCTCAGAGTTCTTCTCAGCACAGTGGTCTAGGCAGCCAGTATCAAATAATTAAGGCAATTAACTGACAACGTTTAAGATGAAACTTACTTTCCCTCTCAAACTTTTGCCAGGTGGACATGATCAATTTGTAAGAAATCAAAACACAGTAAAATACACACAGCTCCAGAGCTGAAAGGATCCGTAAATAGCATTCAGTCCAGGCCCCTTATTTTATGGGTGAGAAGACGGAGGCTGAAAGAAGGGAGGGGAGTTAAATAAGGTTACAGAGTCAGCTGGTGGCAAAAACGGGACTTGATCCCAGCCTCCTGACTCAGCCAGACTCAGCAAGACACCGCCTCCAGCCCACCATGTGGTAATTGTACTTTGGACGTTTGGTGCAGGATTATCATCGCTCTTGAGTTCACTGGAAATAATGTCTCCTTTTCTGGACAAGTGAGACTGGATAGGCCTGGCTGTTAAACTGGACCAATCTACTGGTTTGTGCGATGGCCACATCCGAACAGATCCTTTGGCGTATTTTCCAATGAGTCGGACTTACGTGTTTTCCAGACCTCTGTGTCCAGTGCCACCTGAATGGAAGGAAGAAATAGCAGCCTATTAATTAAAATGACCAATCCTAGCTTAGCAGGACCTGCTGGAATATTTAGTTCTGATGAACACATACAATCTTTACCATTGTCTTTAGCAAGTTCCTGGATGTTTGCCTTTGTTAACGTGTTGCTCTCCACCTAATAACTTGCTCTTCTTACAGCCTGTGCCCTCAGTAAGGGTTGTTCCTGTGCCAAAATTGTTTATTAAGTTTAATAACGTTGATAGCATTGTTGGGCAATATCTAAGAGTTGAGCTCTCCCACTTTAGAGAGGAGACAAGCCTCCTATTCTAATCAGAGGTAGCAGGAACCTGAGATTCTTGGTTACCCATCCTTTAGATTGTCTTTATGGTCTAAATGATTCTTTATGCTGGCAGTGTAAAATGATCTGCAAAGTAAGAATCACATTTATTAATTATTAAGTAATATAATTACTATAAATGCACAATCAGGAGAAGGGTATAATTGTGGGTAATGGCATTATCATTTAACTGCCAGGTACATCTGTTTCTGAACAAATGTTCAATGTCTCTGTTTAGAAGATGTATTTATATCCTAAAGTTTCCCCTGCTGTTGAACATTCCCACTAAGTGGCAAGTTGTATTAGAGTAGTTTACACACCTTCTTTTTTTTTTTTTAACACTTTGTTGTGTCTTGGAAGATCCCATTCTTGTTTTTGCAATTAGTTCCGCATAAGCCTTTAAGTAAATGACACTTCAGTGTGTCCGAAGCTTCTCAGAAATTCTGAAGGCATGGGTAAGACAGGCCTGAACTCCCCGTTTCCTTAGAAAGATCACCCTTCAGCTAGTGACTTGTCATTTCTTTACAAGATTGGCTTGGTTCCTGCCCTACCTTGGCTCTAGGAAGAAGCAGGCCAGACACCCAGGGTTCCTTGACAGAGAAGAGGGTGTGAGTGTCCTCCCCAACAAAGCAAAAGTGGAAACAGGAAAGTTGTAAAGAGTTGGATTTTTTTTCATATTATCTCAGCCTCCTTCAGTGAGACCCCATAGCCCATCCTTAATAGGCTCCATTCCAACTGTTTCAGAGATCATCTCCTTTGCGATGTTCGCTCCTAAGATGTTACTTCTCCCAGAGATATTTAGCCTCAGAGAGGCCCCTCCCAAAGAGTATATGTTGTACAAGTGTACACTCTTCAAAAAGGAGAGTCTTACTGCTAACATTAGCCCCTTCACCTTCTGACAGATCATTCTTCTTTCTCAACCTTGTTGTCACCACTAGCCTCATTTTCATCTGGAATCAGATACTTTCTAAGCTTTCAAGAGTGAAGCTATCTCATCCCACACTAAGATCCAGCCATTCTACTCAGATCATTGACTCCTTCCACAACACTAGGCTCAGTGCCCTGTGTCTGAGCTTTTCCTGTGGAATTCACATTGAGAACAAAACCAGTATAATAGTGAGCTTTATAATTGCTAATTTATAGATACCAGATATTTGTCTCTATGTTACTAAGGGAATTTGAATGAAGCAGGTCCCCTGTTGTAAAAGTTTAGGCTTAAGGCTACCAGAATCTCTCTTTCTACTCCCCTTTACCTCCTTCCATATATGTTATTCTTATCCTCAAACCCTGCAACCCTGAGATCCTTCCAGAGGCCATACCTTCACTCATACAGCAAATTATGGTAGGGGAAGAACCCTTTATTACCTTGGGACCTCTATAAAGTAGACTCTAATATGGCATTAGATATACAAGAGGTTTTTTGAGTTGGGAGTCTCAGAGGGAAAAAGGAAAGGGAGCATAAGGAAGTAGGGGCTGTCAGATCACAGTGCAGGTCCAACTCCTGGGAAAGAGAGAGGGAAAGAAAGAGGATTAGATAAGCAGAATCCCAGACTGCAACACAGTTCTGAGAATGTTTCAGCCAAGCCAATAGGGAGTTCTCAAGCCAAAGTTGCCCATCAGATAGGAGTCCTCTGTGTCACAGGAGTGGGCCCATCTGCATATTCTTGCCACGCTCGGCCACTGGCTGGAGTCAGCCTACTGGAAGCATGACCTCGGCTTAAATGTGGTGATGGATTTAGAGGGTTGGCAGCTATGGCCGTCTGTCAATGATGCTCCCCAAAGCAAGAGACCTGGTTGGCACGTTTTCATGGCTGCCACCAAACCTAATAATCACTGGGCTTGTTTCATTGGAAAACCTTCGTCTCCAGCTGCTACTTTGACCTGGAGCACTGTAAGTAAACCTTATTTCACCCACGTCAATGTTGTGGATCACAGCAGTTTGTTTGAATCAGTCATCTCTTTCCTCAAATCCTGGTCAGTTCCCCTCCATCATCACTAAAATCTATTAATCAATCTTGTCATGTGAACAAAAAATTGAAGGCATCAGCTTCTTCTCCCCGGGGTCCATCTCTGTCTTTTCCAGTACTCAAGATATAGCCATCCCCGTTGTTCTTTGTGACCCCAAGCTATTCTGCTTTCTTCCTCTTCTTTCCATAATCTTTCCATAATCTGGCACCTTCCCTCCTGCAATGAGACAGGTTCAGATTTCTCCAATCTTGTATTATCCTTCCCTCTACCTCAGTTTACCATCCAAGTTACTTTCCCATCATTCAACACTTGCTGCCATTGGTTCAGGGTAGTGCCTTACAGTGTAGTACACGTTCCAATGTGAGTGTGTGTGTCAGAGTCACTGGCAGGGCTTGATAAAACACAGATTATAGGGCCCCACTCTCAGAGCTTCTGATTCAGGAGGTCTAGGGTGGGGACAATGATTTGAGTTTCTAATAAGCTCCCAAGTGATGTTAATGCTGTTGGTCCAGGAACCACACTTTGAGAAGCACTGGTCTAGCAATTAAAGAGTGTGACTTCTGGATCCAATCTGCCTGGGTTCAAATCCTGACTCTGACTCTTAAGTTGTGTAACATTAGGCAAGTTCTTAGTTCCTCAGTTTCCTCATTTGTAAAATACTGATAATAATAGTGCCTACTTCATAAGATTGTTGTGAAGATTACATGATTTAAGATAGATAGTTCTTAGTTCACTGGCACATGCCTGACATGTAATAAATTCTGTAAAGGGTTAGTTATTATTCTTTAATTGACCCAAAATGCTAGATCCAGTAGGAATAATCTAGCCTAGCCCTCACCAAATCCAAGTCAAAATTCACATAATACCTTTATTCTTGCTATATGTAGTACTTATTATTTTACTAAATGCTTTTCTTTAGGTTGGCTCATGGTTTTACCTGGCTAAATTTATTATAAAATAAAACTAGATTTATAGTGTTGTGTTAGTTTCTGGTGTATAGCATAGTGATTCAGTTACATATATATATATATGTCTTTAGTATATATATATATATATATATATATAGTCTTTACTATACATATATATCAACTATACTTCAATAAAAAATAAAATAAAACTAGAAATGAAAAACCAGTGTTTTCCAAATTTAAGATGGAATGTATACAAAGCTATTAGAATAAAATAGATTTATCCACATACCACCTCAAGCCACTGGTGGTTTGGGTATGCCTCTTTGAAAGGGAACTGATTTCACTCATAAGCCTTCTTTTCAAATGAGGAGACTGAGATCAAAAAAATAAAAAAGGAAGTACTCACTTATGATCATGGAAAGTTGTCGGTAGAGCTGAGACCAAGGCTTCTAACTCCCTGGCTAAGACACTGTCTTCACTACCTCTTGGAAGAAGTGCCCCACTACTTCCTCCTCTTGCCTAAGGATGACTTTAGAGAAACTCGTTCTCTAATACTGAACTTACCTAATTTCTATCAAGTCTTTGTCATTTAACCTGAGTTTATAGGTTTGTGACAGCATCTGTTATTACATCATAGGGGTTCTGGCCATGGTGGATTTTTGTCCTAAGAACTTAGAGAGGCCGAATGTGCTGGCTGCCAGATAATTAAGAGGAAGTGTGAAAAATGAATGTGGGCAAGAAAAAGAGTCAGGATATTTTTTAACATGGTGAGGTTGGCAGACCAGTGACAGGAGAGAACTGAAAAAGAGATTCAGGGTACATACAGAACTTGGCTCTTAACAAAGTTAGAGGAAAGAGAAGAGACACGCAGGGCAGAGAAAAGAAGCTCTGAAGGCTGTGCTGCTTGGTCGGCCACAGACGGGCAAGGAGGGAGTAGATTTTGCTGACGGATCTCTTTATTGAACCCTCAGGCCTTTCTCAAGCTCTTTCAACCCTCAAGGGCATCCCGGCCTTCACTTTGAGAAATGCTGCTTTACCATTTAGTATGGAGCACTAGCACAGACTCTTCTAGATAACACAGACCCTCTCCTTGGTCCAGTTCAAAGAGCAGGCCATCAGAGCAGAACTTTGCATACAGCTCTCTTCAAAAAGTAGGCCCCCTCCCTCCTGACGTGCCCTTCCTTTTTGCTTCGTCCCCGTGAGACTCAGAGTGGCTTGAGTAATCAGCAAAACCAACACTGGGCGTTCTTTGTAAGTGTGCTCTCGAGAGGGATAGAGCCTTCTTAAGCCATCCAACTTCTGGAAGGCTTCCCTGGCAGATCTAGGGAAGGGTTTGTATGAAACTTGGTCAGGATTTGCTTTTTCTCTGAGGCACCATTTTCCATTGTTGCTTTTTTATTGCTGGAAGTTAAGAAGTTCAGAATTTGCTCCGATAAGGTAAACAAAATACTTTACCCTAATGGTGGTTTATCCAAGCTTAACTTCCCCTTTCCTCACCCACTCCCATCCTTCCACCCCAGCCCCATGATCCTGGCATATACCCACCTCGGACCCTCTTCCCTTCTGCATACTCCCCCAAGATAAGCAAAGCTTAATAGAGGTAGCTACATTCAGAGTGCCCACTGATGTTACCACATCTCTTGATACAAGATTTAGAGAAGTACGTGAGCTCTATAAAATGGACATTCGGCCTCAGATCAATGTGCATTTAACATGTACAGCTGATTGATTTCATCTTTTTTCTTCCCTAGACAGGAACTAATTATTCCCCTTGCATGTTAGCCAGCCAGTAAGTCTTGTTCCTTGGGACTTGGAGTGTGTTGAATCAAACCAAATTACAAAAGTCCCCTGATGTCAACTACAACTGTAAAAAAGAGTACTTTTGTTGAAACCCTATTTCAGCCACCTCAGGGAAGAAGATTATAGAGTGAAAATCATTTCCTTTAAATTAGGTATGCCTAAAGGTTACAGATCTCCCACCGAAATGCTCAGTAAAATCTTAATAGTCCAGAACCTTTGCTGGCTGGCATATTTGTGGTATTCCTCTTTTAAGAAGAAACACATCTGACAGGAAAATGATCTGAGAAGTCAGGTAGATGGCCCAGACAAAAAAAGGAGCCTCCAGGTGGCATCCCAGGATGCCTACTCATTTAGTCCTTGTCCTACTGTCTCAGAAAATGGGAAATGATCTACTGGAGAATCACTCAGAATCCACCAAGTCCTCAAACAGCAAAGAAAGATTTTCCATAATCTCCAAGTGACTCTATCTTATGAGACCGGAAGGTTGCCTCTGAAAATTTAGAAAGATTGGGTTTTCAATAGAGTTTTCCCCTTAGTCCTCAATGAACCATACAATTCTGTAAATTTACATAATCCATACTCCCAAAGCCCCCATTACATAAAAGATTTGCTGTAATCTCTACTAAATGCCTTAATAAATTCATGATTTCACTGAAAGAGAGGGCCCACAGGAGCCCACAAGTCCTAGAATAAGATTCCCAAGGGCTCAGGAAGGGCTTGTGAATCCAACAGTGCCTTCTCCAGCTTGGGAAAGAAATGGGGGTTCTCGTTCTGTCCCAGCCTGGCCTGGACCACACGGAACCAGATGCATTCTCTATTCTTACTTGGTTCCTGGGCTTTTACGTGCAAATCAGTCAGTGGTCTCAGTACCTATGACAGGGTCCAGGATTCTCATTTCAACAAATATTCCGTGGCCATCTGGCTAGGTTCTAGGGATATAAAGATGAATAAGGTTCCCTCAAGCGCCTCACTACCTGGTGACAGAAAGCAACCAAGAGATTAACAATCACAATACAGAGAGGTCAATGTTATTATAGAGCTATAAACACCATGCAGAGTGAGTACTTTTTGTTATTCAACAGATAGTAGAAATAGCTATAAAGATGATTATTTCCTTTGCTGATGACCACTTTGTCATTATGGGTTAAGATAAGATTTATCTGAACTAGAAAAAACATAATTAGTTCATCACTGTACATTATAGAGATAGATGTTGACCAGCGTGAAACTTCTTGCAGAAAATGTTTTGGAATGAGAATTCACGTTGGGGCCTTTATATATTATATAACTTAACACTACTTTTGTATATCTACCTCCCTTCTCTAATGCCAGCTACAAGTGGGCAGGGATTTTTGTCTGTTTTGTTCACAGCTGTATCTGCAGAGCCTAGAACTGAGTCAGTAAATGTATAATCAATATTTGTTGAATAGATGAGTAAATTAACTATAGATAATTACAAATTATGTTCTGTGTCATGAAAGAAAATTAACGTGTGTGGTTAAACATTATAACCAGGGAATCTGATGTAGATCAGGGCAACCTGAGGGGTTTCTCTGAGCAAGAGACATTTGTGCAGAGACGTGAAGAGAGCCCAGACAAGAGTGGGACCTCTCAGATGACAAACGGCTCCTATTTGGCATACAAACCCCCTGGAAATTTGATGTCTGGTTTTTAAGTGACTCACATTTGCAGGCTACTCAGTTGACCTGTTAAGGAATGGGTTTGAAGTGGCAACCTGCGGCCAGGGGGTGGAGGGTGGGTCTTGTTTAAAAGATGGTCTCAGTCTCCCAGTTCTGCCTAAATCTTTGAGTTTAAAGCCAAGGAAACAGAGTTCAGACCCAAGTTCCCCTCTGGCCTCAGTCCCCATGTGGGATTCTAGACAGACTTAGCTCCGTGCTTTCAGCCTCTTGAAACTCCTCTGTGACCTCTTTGTAGCTGGCACCAGCACTCAGGACGCTCTTCTTCCTTGGCTTGCCTGGCAAGAGACGGGTCTGCCATCTGGAGTCAGGAAAACAGCCTGCCAGCCACTGAACAGTTCAGCCCGGGCCCCGGACAATGAGAATCAGGCAATAGCCAATTCCTTGTCTGCAATTTGCTGATTATCACACCCCAGGGTGTGGGATTGTACAGCCAGGACCGCTTTGCTCTGCCTCTCATCAAGGCAGAATGAACACAGATCCTGACAGGTCAAATCTTCCCCCAGACCTCAGAGGTTGCTGTACAAAGGACCAGGCTTAATCTCTGGCCAAGTGTATAATTCATTTATCTGCACGGTCATGAATTCTGGGCTCTCGGGGCAGGAAGCGTGGGGCATTGTGACTGGTTCTACGGGCCCAGGGAGTCACTTAAGCCCTGATTGTATTGTGGAGGGAGGGATTTTGGAGACAAAGGCCTCTGTCCTCCAGAGATTGAGCAGACTGGAAGGGGAGCCTATGCACACAAAGGAATGGCGCTGTAGGGAGAGGTTGACAGCCTTGTCATCAATGCCCGTGAACTTCTCTAGATCATGTAAGTGATGACAAGGGGGCTGGAATTAATTATTTCATAGACTTTAGCCAAGAGGAATTGAGATAAGGTAAAGAGTTCATCTCAGGATGTTTGCCCACTGCACATCCGCCACTTTGTAATGGAGGGCTATTTTTTCATGCGTCCCCTTCTCAGGGAGTTGTTGGGTGGAGGGGCATCTTAATTTTTGCCTCCAGCTGTCAGAGCCCCTTTACCACCACCCAAAAGACTTGAAGTAAAAGGCAGCGCTCTATAGAGAACAGATACTTTCAAGCTAATTGGAAATTGTTTGGGAAATTTACAGTTTCCTGGCTTGGCCAGCTGGCTCTCTCTCTCGGATCCTCCGGACTTCCTGCTGAACAGAGATGGGGCTTGGATGCCATTCTACGTTCCTGGAGTTTCATTTGCACGGTTCCGCAGCCTGAGGGAGGTGGACCTATTGCAATAAATGTAGCCTCAAATTTAGAGTTATTTGGATTTTGAAGTATTTCAAGCTCCATGTCTTTCATGTCACAGCAACTTCCATTGAACTCTCCAATGGAGGGCATTTTACTCATGAATTGTGTGTCATATATACACTGCGGGCTGCAAAAAGGGAGGAGGCGGAGTGTCATGGAAGGCAGAAAGCACTGCAGAGGGATGCAAAGCACAGGGCTCTAATGCCTACTGTGAAGTTGGACAGGCACTTCACCTCTTTGTGTCATGAAAAATCCTGATGCCCCGTTTTTTACTTTTCTCCCTATTCATTTTTGGGGTGTGATGTGAAGGACATGATGAAATGCCAAGCCCAGATCTCCCTAACCCATCCTGTTAGTGCCTACACTGACAATCATTCATCACACCATTGAAGAAGGGTCTCTGAGTGCAGCCATTATCTGGGATGGGATCAGGCATTAAACACATTATCAGTCATTAATACTTTCCCCCTCAAATACATTTATCAAATTAGTCACAACAGAAAATTGGGACCTCTAGGAAAATGGACTGAGATTATAAAGCTCTCTGGATTGACTGGACAGGAGTTTGTTTGCTTAGGCTTTTTACTCTTCGACACCTGGTGCCTAGATCATCAGCAAGCAGGGACTAAAGATTCCCTGCTTCGTGTGAGTTCACTTACCTGCCAACCAATAGCCGTATCATTGGTAAAACCACCAGAGGACTCTATATCTCTGTGCATCCCAAGCAGTTTGTTGCTTTTTTTTCAGCAAGTCTAAACTTGTTCTCGTTCTAGCGCTGTGTTAGGACCAGTAGAGGATATGGAAAACATTTCCATAGTTTTCCTTTAATGAGCTTGCTTTCTGGTTGTTGGAGATAAGTCAATAAAATCCGCAATATCTACATTTAGGAACCACGTGCTAAGTGGCATAATTAGTGCTCCAGATAGAGCTTGGTAGTGATGTAGCAGATGGATCAGTCAGGATAGGCTTCCTGAGGGAGGTGAGACTTTTTCTTGGGCCTTGAAAAGTGCATACAACTTTAATATGAAGAGAAGAAGGAAGAGGGCCGTCTGTGCAAAGAGAAGTACATAAACCAAGGTCCAGAGGTGGGAATGAGCCTATAAATGTATGTGGATGCAGTCACATAAAAGAGATAAGGGCAGGAAAAACAGCTTCAGACCACAGAGTGAAGAGCAGAGGAATCTTGATTTTATCCTTTACAGCAGTACCTTCAAAACCTTTTTGATCATACTCTCCACATTAGCATACCCCTAATATATGTGTATTTATTTATAGTGTATACTTGTACTAATGCACTATCATAAAGCATAAACAAAAATTATAAAGGATGATTTAATAAAATTTTTAAATTCTAATATTTCTTTCTCATACCCCAAAGCATCATCCTGTGTTCCCCCTGGGGTGCCTGTGCCCCTACTCTGGATACCACTGCCTTAGAGCATCAATTAAACAATTAGGGACCACAGAGCCCTTTAAGAATCTGATGAAAGCTACATATTCTCTTCTGTCCTCCAGAAATTCACACACAGATGCTTAAGTTTCTCATACAGTTAATTTCAAGAATGGTGCAGCAGGTGGTGAACCCTCTGAAGCCCATTCTTGGACCCCAGTTTAAGAACCCCTTTCCTGGGTGGAGAAAGGCACTGAAGGCTTTTGAGTAGTATACCAGCCTGTAGACTTTAATCTTTCCATTGAATTTGGTCATCACATAATAAGATGAATTGGCTGTGGCCAGGATAGCATGGTGGAGGGCAGATGGTAGAAGCAGGGAGACAGCTATTTCAAAACATCAGGCCTGAAGTACAAATGTAATGACAATGGAAGAGAGAGGACAGATGCAAATAACATTTCAAAGGAAGCATGGACAGGTCTCAGTGATCAATAGCAGATGGAAGGGAGGGAGGGGAATCGGTGGCAACTCTGAAGCCTCAAACTGGGGTAGTGGAGGAAAGGCAATGATTCTTGGAAATTATAAACTGATTCAGAAGACAGCCCAGCATCGCAGCAGAAATGGTCTGAGGGCAGAGAGAAATGTGGGGATGAAGCTTGGGAAAACAAGAAGACAGGAGACACAAACTGGGGAGCTGAAACAATGGGAGCTATGAGGAGAGACAGAATAGCAATAGTAAACACTGTTGCACCAGACACTGCTCTAAGCACTTTACTTAAGTCAATTCAGTTAATCCTTCCAACAACCTCCGTGAGGCAAGTGCTATCACTATCTTCATCCCATTTTATAAATGGGAAACTGAAGTAAAGCAGCTTTCCCCAAAGTCACCCAGCTAGGAAGTATCAGAGTAAGGACTCAAACCCAAGCAGCCTCCAGAATCTCTACCCCTGAGCACTATTCCATGCTGTCTCTCAAGAGTAGGCAGGGGCAGTGAGTGATGGGGAAGTTCACAAGGGAGAGGAGAAGAGGAAAGGACTAGCACCTGTTGAGCACCCCCCCCATGGATCAGGCATCATGCTTGTGCTTTAATAATGATGAAAACAGCAGCAGCAACATAGTTAAAGCCACCAAAAGCTTTCCAAGTACGAGACATTGTGCCAAGTGCTTACGGGGCATACTGAACATGTCATTTGAAAACCACTCAACACCCAAATGCCATTCCCAGTTGGAAAGAATCCCCCATTTTATGAGCCTTGTTGTGGGGCAGGACTCCACCTCTCACTGTGGAAGCCAAAGGAGACCAGATACTTTCTTTACGTGTTCCTTGGTAGCTGAGGTGTGGGCACAGGACCTGTGCTGGGCTAATAGGTCACTTTCCCTGCAACTGTCAATCTGGAGCAACTGAAGCTAAGATGATGAGACAGAATTTAACCACAATAGTAGTCAGTAGCTGTGACGATGGGGGTACCATGACCAGACTGTTCCTGCTACCTAAGTTCCAAAGTGTTCTCCACCCTTCCATCTATTCTGGAAAGTCTCTGTATCACAGATTGTCAAACTACAAGTCTGACCTACTACCTTTTTTTTCCAAGTAAAGTTTTATTGGCACACAGCCACACCCATGCATTTACTTGTTGTCTTTGGTGGCTTTGGGGCTACAGGGGCAGAGTTGAATAGTTGCAACACCACACAGTCCACAAAGCCTAAAATATTCACTACCGGGCCCTTTCCAGAAAGTTTGCCCTCTCCTGCTCTACCTCCTTCAGTAAGTCCCTTTTCTGCTTCATCTATGCAGACTTGATTTCTGTCACTTGCAGCCAAGAACTTAGAATTGATACAAATGGATTATCTCATCTCACCTTCACAATAACCCAGATGAGTAGGTGCTATCATTAACCTTAATTTAAAGAGAAGAAAACTAAGACACAGGGAGGTTATCTGCCCAGGATCACACAGAAAATAGGTGCTGGTAAGTGACACAGTTGAATTCCAGTCATGTTCTATCTGACTGTCATACATGAAAGAAATGAAAATGGAGATGGAGCAGTTAAGTAGTCTCAGACCTCTTTGGAGATAGCAAATGAAAGAAAATTATTTTCCCCAGTTGTTCAGAAGCACCAATGTGATCAGTACCATGGAAACAGAGAAGATAATGGAATAGAGACAGCAGCAGCTTGGGTTTGACATGTTTATCTCCCTCTTGGCTGCTTCTATGCAGTCTATTAAAATGTTGGTTTGAGCCTCTGTCGAAAGGTTACAGTGACCTCTCAATTCTTGGATCCGCTGCCAGCCTTTTGCTTACTGAGAAATCTAGAATATAGTTGAGTTGCAGCCCAGAACTATACAAGACTGTGAATTTTGAATTCCCTCTTCGGGTCACTGGGACCTATGCTGGAACCAAGTGACAGGAGCCGAAGTACCATATCATTTCCTCTGCCAAAATCTGTGCCTTTTGGGGACAGAGTGTGTTGGGCTATACCCCGCAGGCCAGTGAGCCTTGTATTTGCCCAGCCTCGAGACCAAAGAAAGAGCCCAGAGACAGCAATGGAGACATCAGTGGTTTATTGGGTAGGGAACCTTACACATCTTCCACAAAAGACCCTGGAGTGACACCTCACAGTGTATAGCAGACAACAAGCAGGTCATAGCAACAAACTTCGCTCCTTGGTGGAGAAGGAGGCTACCATTTATAGGGGGCATTGACATCAGGTTGGCTTATCAGTTACCAGGGAAACCAGGAGCTGGGGCACAGCCACAGGTTAATGACTATCATGAGGGCAGATGTTTCCTTTTAATAAACTAGCAGATAGAGCCATTTGGGCCTAAGGATTAGAACAATCACTAGCTGGGGCAGAAGGCAAGCACGTTCACATGAGTAGGATGTAGGTAAAGCAGGGACTGGTTGAGCAGGGGATGTACAAGGAGCAAGAGAGCAGCCATCTTGAGTGGCCTGACCATAAAGGGTGCTAGACTTGCTCACGAATACCACCTACATATCGCAATATGTAGTCTGTGCCCTCTTTGGAGGAGGTCCACATGTAGGTGACCAAAAAAGCTAATTTCATAGGCAACCCTCTGTCCTCTCTGTGTGGCTAGAGCAGATGATCACTTTCACACTGAGCTCAGCGGTCTGGAGCTTTTGCTTTGCTAAATGCAGAAGACAATGGTCAATAAGGCCCAGCTTTTGTGGGGTGGATGGCAGAAGGTTCGGGCATATACAGCTTTTCAGTCTTACCCACTGGGTCTGGAATTCCTTCCGTGAGACTCCTGTGAATGCTTGCAATAACACGGTGTTCCCTCTGCTCAGTGCACCATTCAGTTAAGCTAATTAATGACAAGTAAACATCTCACAGCGGCGAGCCTTCTGTTGGAAGTCTGAAGGTAGGGAGGATCAAAATGCAGTTTCTTCTGTATAGCACAGGGAACTGTATTCAATGTCTTGTAGTAACCTATAATGAAAAAAGAATATGAAAATGAATATATGTATGTTTATGTATGACTGAAACTTTATGCTGTACACCAGAAATTGACACATTGTAACTGACTATACTTTAATTTTTTAAAAAAAGAAAGAAAATGCAGGCTGGTGAAGGAGGCTTCTTGGACCAAGGCATTTGGAATGTTATTGAACTGACCTGTTCTTGTATATACACACATGTGCACACACACACAGTCCCTTCTGTTAAAACAATCTTATTTTAAGCTAGTTGGGAAAGTTTGTTAAAGTTTCTGTATTGTCTTCTCATGTGTACTGATGAAGTGTTTTTCTCTGTGATTTTACCCTCAACAAACTTCTCTCTCTGACAGTTAAAGAAAACCCTACTTCTGCCAAGTAGTTTGGGAGAAACTTTGTGAGAGCCCTGTATTTTGTAGCATGTGATGGTCCCCCAGGAATGTCTTTTTATTTTATTCTGCTAATGTGGCTGGGGAACAGTTAAAATGATGTCTGAAATCAGACATCACTTCACTGTGGGTCAAAACCCAGCTCTGTGGCCATCCGAGCAGGCTCTTTTTTGGATGAATGCCTGGAGCTAAGCAGAAGAGCGAACCCAGGGAAGCCATTAGGAACTTTCATTATTATCTTTTGATTATCTGTATGGGGGAAAGAAGGGTTGGTTTGGACAGTTTTGAACCAGCCTACAGTTTGCTCATCTCAACCACTTCAGCACGCTCGTTCTCACGATCTCATCACCATGCTCTCATCATATTCACCCAGTAGTGAATCCTTTTTCAAAGCACTTTCCCATTGAAGATTCTCATTAAATCCTCCCAACAATCCAGGGCAAGTTCCATGATCGGGGCTGCCCTGTGGATCAGTCGGTGGACAGCTGTGCTATTCGGCAGGTCAAGTGCTTAGGTGTGAGTTTCCAGGTGGGCCTGGGACTTAGGTATTGTGGCATTACTGGGCAGCTTAAACAGAGCCTAAGCAAACTGTGCTCACAGTTGCGGGTTTTTATGATCAATGGCCAACAATGCACAGTAGATAACCAACAAGAGACTTTGATTCTCTCAGTCCTTTGATTTTGCTGAAAAATTCTTCCAAATTAAATATTTTCTAACCAAACTCCATGTTGATTCCAGGCACTATAACTCTGAGAAGGCTGCTTAAAAGTGAATGCTGAATAACACGTTGTGGCAACAGAGCCTTGTTTGGTATAGTCAGAGAAGAGTGTTGGATAGCTCTCCTTTCATCCTCCTGTGAAGGAAGCAAAAAACGTTGATGAATATATCTGAATTGCTCATTCTTCACAGGACTTCCCATATGCCCAGTCAGACAAGGGGATCGGATGTCTTAGTGAAGTCCACAAACAGAAAATGCAGATCATAGCATTGTCCACAGCCTTTCTCCTGAAGAGAATGAAAAGAGAAAATATGACAGCTGTCAGTCATTAAATGTCACATGAGCTGCCCCAGCTTTGGGGGAGGACACTCATGTCTTTGATGGACGGGACGAAGTTGTTTGAGCGGGAAGAGGGCTCACATCTATTCTGTAATGAAGCAGTGATGTAGGTTGATGTTTCTCCAAACGTATACAGTAGCTTTTGTGTTCTCACAGGTGCAAGGGTGAGGCAACTTTGATGTTGCATTCCCATCAACTACTATTTAAAGCAGACATTCTCAGCCTTGGAATCTCAGCAAATTAGAATCACGTGGGGAGCTTTTTCAACCCCCCCCCCCCCCCAGTGCCCAGGCCACACCCTGTCTGAGCTTGGGCTAGCATAACAGACTATACTCTGGGTGGCTTAAACAACAGAAATGTATTTTATTATAATTTGAGATGCTGGAAGCCCAAGGTCAGGGTGCCAGCATGGCCATGTTCTAGTGAGAGCTCTCTTCTTGGCTGACAGACTGCCACGTGCTCACTGTGTCTTCACATGGTGTAGAGAGAACCCTGATTTCTCCTCTTATAAGGGCACCAATCCTTTCTGATCAGGGCTCCATCCTTATGACCTCGTTTAACCTTAATCACCTCCTTAAGATGCTTTCTCCAATATAGTCATGGGGGTGGGTAGGGGTGTAGGCTTCAATATATGAATTTTTAGAAAATACAGTTCAGCCAATTGGATCCCCTAAACCAATTAATTAGATCAGACTCTCTGGGAATGAGACCCAGATATCAGTAGTTTTTAAAGCTCTTCGGGTGATTCCAATATGCAGCCAAGCAGAGAACTACTAATTGAGAGCTTTGCTACTCAAACTGCAGCCCACAGATTAGCAGCATCCACATCACCTGGGAGCTTGTTAGAAATGCAGCATCTTGGGTCTCACCTCTGACCTCCAGAACCGGAACCTGCATTTTAACAGGATCCCCAGGTAATCCATACGTACCATACAGCTTGAGAAGCGCTGGTTGAGAGAATCTAACATGTTTCTACTCTAGAGAATCTTCCTCCTTCCTTATGTCATCAAATAAGTGCAACAATAGTTATGTGAGCCCTTTACAAACTATAGGATTATCTCCCATACCAGGTGCTTGACTGTGCAGTCTTTAATCGCTTGATGGTACAGAGTACATGAGGCGGTGTGCTGGGGTCTGATCACTCACTCAGGTGCCATGCACATTGTCGGGTAATTGTTAACAATGTAAGTGAACAGCCTGGCTTTAGGTTCTTTTCGGAAAACAAGTGCAGTCCCCTTTTTCTTATTGGTGATGCATTGCTTTTGGATCAGTTTCACAGGATTATCTTCTCTCAAAGCCATTTGCAGCCTCGTTTTCAGGCTATGAATTTCACCCAAATGGCTTGCTTAGCTTATTATCACACAAGTTTTTGTTTATTAAGAGGGCTTACCACTAACCAAATCTAGATGTTTCCTAACAGCTCATACTTAGCAGTTTCCATGGTTTCCATATAAATACACCTCTTTGTCTGGTCTTGTTACAACCTAGTTGTTAATTGCATGGTGGTAAGTGTTTTTCTTTGGCGCCGGCTACTCTGGGCTAGAGGTTTTCTTTGTTGTTGTAAAAATTCATTTTACTAGCTTCAGTTGGGGAAGATGAAAATGTTCTAGAGATGATGGATAGTCACGATGTTTGCACAGCAGTGTGAGTGTACTTAACACCACAAAAATGAACACTTAAAATTGATTGAAATGGTAAAATTTATATCATGCATTTTACTACAACTTAAAAAATTAATGCATTTTGCCAAATGCAGTGATGTGTCCTGGTTTGGATCCTGGAACAGAAAAAGGGCATTAGAGTAAAACCTGATGAAATCTGAATGAAGTATGATGTTTTGCTAATAGTCTCATATTAATGTTAATCTCTTAGTTTTGATAAATGTATCATAGTTATGTCAAATGTTAACATTAGGGAAACCAGGTGATGGGGTGTGGAGTACATGGGAACTCTCTGCTACTCTCACAACTTCTCTATAAATCTAACATTATTCTAAAATAAAAAGTTTATTAAAAAATAAAAAGTGATTCTAGTCTGACCCAGCATTTTGGAAAGGATGTAGAAAGACCAGTAGAATAATCTCACAGAAGACAACAAAAGCTAGAAACCTTCTCTTCCCCAGAGATTCCAGTTCAAACCCCTTAGAAATGATGGCAGCTGAGATGCAACAGAGCTTTGCTTACCATATTTGACCAATGACTTGGTCAGAGGGTGCTTTTTCTTCAGGGCTCTAAACTATAAAAGGTTAATTAATTAAATATATGTATCTCAAAGTAGTTCTTTTTTAATTTTGTTTTTTATTGAAGTGTAGTTAATTTACAATGCTAGTTTCAGGTGTACAGCAAAGCAATTCAGTTATATATATTCATACATACTTTTTCAGATTCTTTTCCATTATAGGTTATTACAAGGTATTGAATATAGTATATCCCCTGTGCTATACAGTAGTTCCTTGTTGTTTATCTATTTTATATATAGTAATGTGTATCTGTGAATCCCAAACTCCTAATTTATCCTCCCTTGCCCTTTCCCCTTTGGTAATCAGTTTGTTTTCTATGTCTGTGAATCTATTTTTAGTTTGTGAATAAGATTTGTATCATTTTTTTTTTAGATTCCACATGTAAGTGATATCATATGGTATTTTTCTTTCTCTTTATGGCTTACTTCACTAAGAATTATGATCTCCAGTTCCATGCATATTGCTGCAAATGGCATTATTTTATTCTTTTTATGGCTAATATTCTGTGCTATATATATACCACATCTTTATCCAGTCATCTGTCAATGGACATTTGGGTTGCTTCCATGTCTTGGCTATTGTAAATAGTGCTGCTATGAACATTGGGGTGCAGGTGTCTTTTTGAATTATAGTTTTCGCCAGAAACATGCCCAGGAGTGGGATTGCTAGATCATATGGTAACTTTATTTTTAATTTTTTAAGGAACCTCCCACAGCGTAGGAGGGTTCTCTTTTCTCCACATCCTCTTCAGCATTTATTATTTGTAGACTTTTTAGTGATGGCCATTCTGACTGGTATGAGGTGATACCTCATACTTTTGATTGGCATTTCTCTAATAATTAGTGATGTTGAGCATCTTTTCATGTGCCTGTTGGCCATCTGTATGTCTTACTTGGAGAAATGTCTATTTAGGTCTTCTGCCCATTTTTTGATTGGGTTGTTTGTTTTTTTGCTATTGAGTTGTATGAGCTGTTTGTATATTTTGGAAATTAGTCCCTTGTTGGTTACATGGTTTGCAAATATTTTCTCCCAGTCTGTAGGTTGTATTTTCATTTTGTTTATGGTTCCCTTTGCTCACAGTGGATCTTAATAATACTATTTGTTGAATGTCAGTTCAGCATAGTAGTTAGGAGTGTGGAAGCCTGAATTTGAACAGTGCTTTTCCCACTTTCCAACTGCATGACTGTGGCTAGTTATTTAATCTCTTTGCCTCATTTTCCTTATATGCAAAGTGTGGATGACAATAGTACCTCCTTCATAAGACTCTTCTGAGCATTAAATAAGAGTATCCTTATGAGGTGTTAGCACAGGCCTGACATACAGTGAATGCTGGATGTTATTATTTACATGCAGACACTATACTGTGTTTTATATTCATTTATATTATATATGAACTTCCTATAATGTCTCATTTTAAAATTGAAATACAGCTGATTTACAATGTTGTGTTAGTTTCTGGTATATAGCATTGTGATTCAGTTGTACATATGTATATTTTTCCTACTTTTTTTGTTATAGGTTATTACAAGCTATTGAATATAGTTCCCTGTGCTATATAGTAGGACCTTGTTGTTTATCTCATTTTTATTTTTTACAGCTTTTAAATTATATATTATATATACTAATTACATATAGTAAATGCAGTGTGTCCAAATCATAAGTGTACAGCACAAAGAATTTTTACAAAGTTAACACACTTGTGTTGTCAACAACCAGATCAAAATATAGAGAATCATCATCACCCCAGAAGTCTCCGGTATGTCCCCTCCCAGTTATTACTCCAATTACTTATTCTAAAATGTATATAGAAGAATAAATGTCTATGAATATCTAAGTTAGTTTTGAAAAAGAATAGATAACAGACTTGCCCTTCTACAGTTTGAGACATGCTTCAAAGACAATAATAATAATAATAATAATTAACAGTGATAATAATAGTAATAAGAAAGTATAGGAATGGCACAGTAAAAGGCCCAAACCATAGGGATAGAACATAGAGTGCAGAAACAGATGATAATTTCAGTGCAATTTCACAGCAGCGGAAGGATGGGTTGTTTGGTATTGGAAGGAGCAGGTCACCACGTGGCAAAACGTCCCAGTGTGTCACACTGAGAGCCACAAATGGATTATAGTGTGTGGAGCTGTTGATCCCCTTGACTCTTGGGGTGCCCAAGCAGGACCGAAAGTGGCCAGAGCTCCAGTGGCCTCCACCTCTGGCCATGAGCAGCCCCATCTGTTTACTGCATTATGCTGAGTGCATGCTATCATATCCTCTCTATGCCATGACGTGGAAAAAATTAAGAAGCACTGCTCTATGGAGAAAAATACAGTTGCATCGCTACCGCCCATCACATACAAAGGAGACTTCCAGGTGGATTAAAAGCCTAGATGTGAAAAGTAAAACTATAAATGTAGAATTTCTTTATAATTTGAAATGGTGTAGGACTTCATAAATAAGACCTCAAAGTCCAACACATAAGGTAAAAAAGTCAAGCATTTTATTACATCAAACCTAAAGACTTTCAGTTCAATGAAGGACACCATAGACAAAGTTGACAGATAGATGATAGACTTGAAGATCTTTGCAATGTCTAAAACTGACAAGGCATTGATACCCAGAATGTCCAAGGAACTTAACAGGAAAAAGGCAGAAAACACAATAGACAAAAAGAGCAAAGCATAGTTACCGCTACATTGTATGAATAAACCAAAATTTGTTTATTCATTCAATTTCTGATGGAAAATTGTCTTTTCTCAAGATTTTGGCCATCATGAATAAAGCTGTTATATACACTCAAAAAAAAAAAGAAAATGGGCAAAGCATATTCACAGAATGGAGAGCTCACAGAAGGGAAAACTGGATTGGCTAACAAGCATGTGAAGAGGTGAAGGATCTTGCTAATATTCAAGAGAAATGCAAATTAAAGTAACAGTGAGATACCAAGTTATATTCATCAAACTGACAAAAATTAAAAAGTCAGATAACAGTGTTTGTGAGCATGTGGGGGAAAAGGGATTCCTATGTACTGCTGGTGGAAGTGTACATTGAAATCACTTTTTGAAGAGCAATATAACAGCACTTACTGATAGGAACTATGTATATATTCCTATAACCCAGCAGCCTCACTCCTGAGTATATATCCTGGAGCACCTCCACATGGTTCTAAAATGGAACCCTTATGAGGATATATATCACGGAATCACTTGTTTATCACACAATCATTTGTGTAAGGGATTGGAGGCAAAATAAGTTGCTCATCCGTGGGCATACATTTTTGTATACATACAAAGTTAAATGAATGCCTACTGTGCATACTAATAAGGATTATAAGCAGTAAAGTAGTTGTGCAAATTCTAATATAGATCTTGGAAACATCCTCATGAAAGAAAAGAGAAATAGAATGATATTTATAGCACAGTAACATTTGCATCAATTTAAATACACACATACACACCACAAACAGGAAATAGGTGTAGGTATAGATGTAGATACCCTGGATGGACTTCAAATACGGTAGAGGAAGTTCCTGTGAAGTGACAAGAATGAGATGGAGATTTGGATGAAGAAAAATAAAAAATAAAATAAAATAAAAGGAGGGGCCTTATATGGACTAATGATGCTATTTTGCCATGAACTGAGGGATGTGATTAACCCAGCTCTCTGTAGCTGAATTCCAAACCAAAAATAAAAAAAAAATTGAATATTATGAGAAGGGAGATCCACAAACGATAAATGCAGGAGAGGCTGTGGAGAAAAGGGAACACTCCTACACTGTTGGTGGGTATGTAGTTTGGTGCAACCATTGTGGAAAACAGTATGGAGATTCCTCAAAAGGCTAAAAATAAACTTATCATATGATCCAGCAGTCCCACTCCTGGGCATATATCCAGAGGGAACTCTAATTCAAAAAAGATGCATGCACCCCAATGTTCATAGCAGCACTTTTTACAATAGTCAAGTCATGGAAACAACCTAAATGTCCATTGACAGACGACTGGATAAAGAAGTTGTGATATATTTATATAATGGAATACTACTCAGCCATAAAAAAGGATAAAATAATGTCATTTGCTGCAACATGGATGGACCTGGAGATCATCATACTAAGTGAAATAAGCCAGAAAGAGAAAAAAAATCATATGATATCACTCATATGTGGAATCTAAAAAAAAATGACACAAATGAACTTTTTACAAAACAGAAATAGACTCACAGATATAGAAAAATATTTATGGCTACCAGGGTAGAAAGGAGGGTGGAGGGAAACGTTGGGAGTTGGGGATTTGCAGATACTAACTACTAAATATGAAATAGATAAACAACAAGGCTATACTGTATAGTGCAGGGAACTATATTCAATATCTTATGGTAACCTATGGTGAGAAAGAACATGAAAATGAACATACGTATGTTCCTATATGACTGAAGTATTGTGCTCTACACCAGAAATTGACACAACATTGTAAACTGTCTATACTTCAATAAAATATATTTAAAAAATAAAAAATAAATTTTAAAAAGAGAGGGGAGATATTAACTCCAACCAGGAAAATATGAGAAGTCTTTTTGGAAGAGGTCAGATTTCAGTTGAGCTTTGAAGGATGGACAGAACCTTGGTAGAGTTCTGGAAGAGAAGGGTATTTTTGGCAAGGAAGCCACTTGGTTGGCAGCCCAGTGGTGAGGGAGTACAAGGTGGATTTAAGTATCAGGAGGGAGACTGTTATGCTTGGAGTCTAGGACACGTAAGGATGTTTAGGAGAAAGATAAGCGTTTACAGGCAAAGCCGAGTGGTGAAGGGCTTTCAATGCCCAGTTAAGGAGTAAGGGTTTCATTTCAAAAGTAATAGGGAGTGATGTACAGTTCTGAGCAGAGGAGCAATTGATCAGACTTAGGAAGATTACTGTCTAGCCTGTTAGATAGATGGCAGCAATGTTTGACTGGATGCAGAGAGAACTCCAGAGGCTGTTGTCATTCTCCAGGGGAGAGCTAATGAGGGACTGAGATAAGCTTTGGTTATAGGTCCCTCCAGGGACCAATAATAGTGGTGTGGATGTGGACTTGGGAAATTGACAGGACCTAAGCAGTAAATTCGAATGATGGCTCATCTTTATAGAGGAGCTGGAAGAAGGTGTAGGAGATGCAGGAAATCACCAAGAGACAGGCAAGAGCCTTTGGGTGGAATGGAAGGGGCCGGTAAAGGAGACTGTGAGCTGATAAAAGACTAAAGAGCCCATAGTATAGAGCAGTGAAGGCCAAGGAGAGGGTTCGAGAAGGGAAAAGTGTTAGTAGTGACACAAGCTTCCAAGAAGGCCTATGGGGTTATTTAGCAGGGGTCACTGGTTACTTTCCAGACAGGACTTGCCAGAGAGAAGAGTTGGTCAGCCCATATGGCCAGGTTTGGGGAGAGTGGCAGGAGAGGAAGTAGAGGCCATGAGTGGATATCTAGTCTACCCAGACGTTTGTTCTGGGACGGTGGTGGAGACATGGAGTGGTCAAAAAGGCAGAGGAAAGATTTGTGTTTGTTTATTAGTACCAGGCAGACCAGAGCATGTTTGGAAGAACAAAGGAGAGCCAGCAGTCGAGAAGATATAAGGGGGAGGATGGTGGTTCCCGGAGTAGGGTCTTGAGGGATGGGAGGGATCCCCTGAGCCCTGGAGCCGCCTACCTGGCCATGCTTGTTGAAAACTAGCCTTGCTGTCCCTTGATTTCCACCTTTCCCTTAGTCATGCTCCTTTGTCTTGCCTTTGGGAGAGCTTTCCTCTCCCAGAGGAACTTACTAGAGCTTTGTGCGCACCCCCCCCCCATACTTCCTTACTTTTTGTTTTCTTCTCCTGGGTTCCGGAGACTGATCGAAACTAGACTAACAAAGAAACCTCTCTTTGTCAGTTCACAAGTCGAGAGAATCAATTAGCTGCCAGTTTCTTAGGCCACAGGACCCGAAGCACTCAAAGCCTTGAAGGGGAAAGCCCTGGAAGGTCTGTTTACCACTCAGCTCCAGGGGACAATTGTTGCTACTCAGCCCTGACAGGCTTCACTGGGGGCTTCAGCTCAGCAGACCTCTCTGTTCCCTTTTTCTGAAAAATTGCCAGCACTGGATCGAGAAGCTTTTAAAATCCTCATAAAGCCAGAGAACGAAAAATGTAGTGATGGATCGAGAGGTTCAACCTCCCTAGGCCAGGCCCATGGACAGGCCAGCTCTCTTTTCAGAGCTTTTTGTCCCCTGTGGCCCTAGGGTTGGGCTCATCTTGCTTCCTTTTCCAGCCGCCACTTCCTCCCCAACTGCCCACCTGGATTCCTCTCAGAATCATTTCCTGATTGATCCCGAGCTCTGCTTTCTCTGGGAACCAGATCACTGTTTTAAGTTGTTAAAAGTGCATGCGTTGCTCCTGTCTCTCAGGAAACAATGGGGCAGAGTGAGAGAGAACAAAAATGCAAATGACACTGTGGAAGTGGGGAAGAAACCATGAGTCTTCAGTGAACTGTGAACCTGTGAGCTCCCTGCTCCTCTGCCTACACATGCCATTGACGCTGCCCTGGGAGTTGGCACCAGTATCTCGGTATCAGCGTAAACCACCTCCCTTTGAGTTGGATCCTACACCGAGCTAGGAGGTCATGTAGACGTGACGTGACATTGCTGACCGTCTGGCAGATTTTCTCCACATTTGGATCCCCAGGTTGCTCTCTTTGGCTCCAGACTGGTCTTGACAGCCTTGATTCAAAGACTAAATGGTATACATAACTTCTGTCTCTCACCAGTCCCGACTTCTTACTTTGAGCCGGGCCAAATTTTCTAGTAAATCATTTATGAGGAATTGCTGGCTCCCTTCTGGCTCACTCTCCAGCCTGGCCCCCAAATCAGCTGTGTCAACAGTGTTTTGCCATCGTCCTGTTGGGCCTATCCCTCTCCCTCAGCCCCCCACCCCCACCCCCGGGACCTCAGATGCAGGTGCCAGCGTCCAACCCTGGAAAACCCCACCACCTGCTTTGCCTGCTCCTGCTCCTGGGCTGCCAAGGATTGTTTGAGGAAGCTTCCCCAACAAAAGTATGTTCTCTAGTGTCGGCAAAGCCCTCAGCACTGCTTGGCAGCTGGTCACACTTTTCTAACAATTGACTTCCTGGTGTGTCCTCCCCAGCGTCTCCTCCCTGCCCTTTCTGGTCGTCCTCAACCTCAAAGACCTTCACTCTCGATCTGCGACTTCATTTCCTATATGGATTGAGAAAATTGAGGTCAGTTTGAAATGGACTTTCCTCCACTTCCCTCTTACTTACCAAAACTTGTCCTGGGTCTTTTTCTTTACCTCCTCTTCTCTCTAGTTTGGAGGGATAGAAGATGCTTCTCTACCTCCAAGACAAACCTAGCAACAGCCCTTGGGTACTGAATTGCGTCCCTTCTGCCTTCTTCTGCCTTACGGTGTACACATGGGTGTGCATAACTAGTCTTTCTGACTTGGACTGAGAGCTGGCTCTCCCAGGGCAAGGCCCACGTCATATTCACCTACGTGTTCCCAACATGTAGCACCGTGGCTGGAGCACAGGAGGCACTCCACACGTTTACTCAGTTGATGAGTCATGAGGGGACCAAGTAGATGGATTTGAGTTCTTTGTCCTTTGTGCAGCAACTTAATTGGTTAATAAGGACACCACTGGTCAGCAAGAAGGATGGAAGGGAAGAATTGAGAGGATTCAATAAGCTCCAGATCCAGGCATTTGGGAGGAGTTACTGGACATTTTTGTGGGAATTTTTGACCCATAATTGACCTGTCTCTTTTTATAAAGGGAGTAACAGAAAGAGCAGTAGACTGGGTCTGGCTCTGCTGCTCAAAAGCTGTGTGGGTCCATGGACAAGTTCATTAACCTCTGGGCTGAATGACCTCTTTAGTACATTGAGGACGGGGTTATTATGAGCATCAAATGGTGTCACGGACGTGCAAACACATTGAAATCTGAAGCACCTCTCCAATGCAAGCTTGTGGCTTCTTCCCAATGCCACCCTGAGCACTAGAGCTTCTCTGTATCTATTCCACAGCTGCCTCCAAGGCCACAGCCCATCTTTCCTGTTGTACACAGAGCTCAGTTTCATCTCAGCTCCCAACTGTCCATCATGTAAACGGAAGAGATATCAGAAAGGTGGAGCCCTTACCCTTCACGTCTCCTTTTTGGCCTGGGCCTGTCTGTGCCATGAAGGCTTCACTTGTCCCTAGGGACCACTGCATACAGTGGACATGGGGAGCTGTCAGTCATCCCATCACCTTGAATTCATCCGCTGCTGGCTGGGAGGCACTGGGCGGGCTACATCAGAGGACCAGCAAGCCCAACCACTTTAGCAGATTCCTGTGCCTATGGGCATTAGTATCGGGGTTGAGATGCCTCTCTATCTGCATGGGTGTGGAAATGAACACTCCTTTGAGTCAAAGTGAACACAGGGATGTGGGCTTGCACAAGAATAGCTCGGAGACTATGTGCCTAAGTTGTTCCTCTCCCTGCCCTGCCCTCCCCTCCCCTTTCAGAGCTCCCTGAGTTCTTTGGCAAGGGGTCCTACCAGGGAATTTCTTTGATCCTATCCCTCTTTTTCTCCTTCTGTGTAAGGAGCAGGAATTGGTTACTCCCTGTTACCTTCCACGCCCCAAACTTGATGGCTCCTAACCAGAGACTTGGGGAAGCCAACATTGATACAGAAGCAATCTGCTCACACCAGCTCAGTATTGGACCAAAAGTTGAGCAGTATAACAATGATGGGTCATGTATTATATTGGAGAAAAATGCCACAAGTGTCCCTCTTCTAATGGGATAGATACACTATGGCAAAAATTGTAAAATGAATTTCTGCCAAGTCCTGTTTCACTTTGATTTTTTATTATAAAATCTTGGCTATGTTTTGCTAGGAAAAAAAAAGAAAGAAAAGGATCAGCTTCAGGTTGTAATTCAACCATGTATTTTTAAATAAACCATGTATTTTTAAACTACAGTAATAGGATAATAGGGTAGGTCCAATCATTTCTGAACTATAATGGCAATCCTGTGCTAGACAGTCAATTTGCTCCTACCTTTCACAGCTTTAAATTCTGCTCCTTGTTTCCTTTCATTATTTTTCCTACTGAAACCGCCTCCTCATGACCTTTGTTCATTTAAGAGCTTACTGCCCTATGAACCCAGCAAAGAAGGATTTTTGAAAATTGGTACTTTGATGACTATGGTTTTTTTCCCCCAGAGCAAAGCTTCATCAATGGAATGAACCCTCAGCTCCTTTTCATGTGTATTGTCTCAAGTGATGCTCAGAGCAGTTCAGGAAATAGGTAGGACAAGTAATATCCCCACTTCACTGATGAGAAAACTAAGGCCTAGAGATTAATTGGCTTTCTCAAGATCATACAGTTAGAAAGTGAGGGCAGGAAATAAAACCTTATTCTTAAGATTCTGCTTTAAACAGGTGAATTTTTCTGTTTACTAGAAGGCTGTCTTAAGAGGCCTGTGCCGCCAAATCATACACAAGTTGTCTTTCAAATTCTAAGGAGGAAAACAAAATATTTATGGTAAACGTTTCCAGCTCGTGTGTTCGCTTTAGGTTGAATTCATCCTAATAGATAGAGCTGTATTTATTTTCTCATGCAGTCTGGAAACTCAGTACACACTTTCCAGTATAGTAAGGCCCTTTGTATAGTCTGCATGTGCATTTGAAGGGCTATGGGGACGCGTCCAGCCATTTGTGATGGCTACAGAGGTGTTTGGTTGTCTTGTTTTTATTTTTGTGGCCAACTATTAGTCATATTTACAGTTTCACTTGATTTGGGGCTCTTGACCTTCCCGATTATACTATTATCACAAAAGCAAAGTTTGTTCTGGTTTCTGGTGTCATTTTATGAACATGTTAATAGAGAAAAAAGAGACCTGAAAATTCGTCATCAACTTATTTGCCTCTATCCGGCAGACATCTCTGCTTCATCCCATTTTAACAATTATTGGTATTCCCCAAGGACCAGGGAAAATAGAACATGTTTAAAGACAAAATTACCAATTTCTGCTCACCCTAGTGATAATCAAATTAGTATACTGTGCCTGTAGTCCCCCTTCCGCCCTTAATTCAATATGCTAGCATTAGGGACTCGTAGCACATCAGAATTTGTCTACAAGAACCTGGTAAACTGTCCATTGCCCACAGACTGATCACCAAGGCCACCTGAATTGTGAAACAAGAAGAAATCTTCCATCTTTTTAAGTTCTAGGGAGGGCCAGCCCTTGAAGTAAGTGCCTTTTATGACTTAAATTAATTCTGTTGAGTGAGTTTCTATTAAATCATACCTGTTCCAGTGAAAAAAGATTGGGCAAATTGAGATAAATTGTTCCAGTATCAATGAAAATAAAACTATTTTCTGCCCAGAGTAGCTCTCACTGCCCCTCTTCAAGTGGGTTTGTGTTTCTACTTTCAGAGCCTAATTCAATGCAGAGAGGCAGCAGAAGATTTGGTATTGGCGAAACTGGCTTCCCCAGTTACTTACTGTGTGAGCTCAAGCAAGTTCCTTACCCTCTCTGTATTTCAGTTTCCTCATCTGTAAGATGCAGCTAATACCCACCTCATAGGGCTGTTAGAGGATTAAAGGAGAGGGATTAAAGGTGACGGCACTTAGTACATGCTGGGTAAAAAGAAGAGAAATATGAGTAAGCAGGGAGAAGGAAAGGACGCAGAGCGTGGCCTAGCAAAGAGTTAACTTTAGCCCTCTTGGAGGTGTCTTTCCAAAAATTTCAACATGCTGACAACAGCCAATGGGATGGGTGTGTGTGTCTTTGCAAACAGAACGTGTAGATGCATGTCTTCATGCCTGGGCTGGCTGCTTCAAACCCTGATTATAGCCTAAGAACTAGAAAACAAATGTGTTTTCGTTTGGGTGTTGAGGGTGGAGCCTCTGATACTACTTCTCAGCTGTGGCAGACACTCAGAATTTGCGGGGGTTCATTCTTTGCTAGACACCAAACACTTTTTTTTTAATTTTTTATCGTTTGGAAGATGAGAAGGGTCACTGCCCACGTAGGCCAACTGTAGACGATAGTAAAATAACATCATCAAGCTGAACCAGGGCTTTCCGGGCCACCAAATGGATCTGTATATCCGTATGATATGAGTCTTTATCTGCCATACTTTAGACCTATTCTTCACCTCTCGGTGCTCTTTCTCTCTCGTTTACTGCTGCAGACAGTGCTAGCCCATTAGTGCTGTCCCTAGGAGAGTGGCTGTAGTTCCCATTTGTTGCAACAGAAGGAGCACGGAGTTGATTGGGAGCCCCTGATACAGACTCTGCCACTGACCAGCTGTGTGAAATTAGCAAGCTCCGTTGGCTAACTGCTCTGCGGCTTACTGCCCTCCGCCTACCTCACAGGTGTATTGTGATGCTCCAAAAGAGTGGCGAAAGGAAAAGTGTTCTGAAGTTTCTCAGCTTCCTTCTTACCACATATTTCATGGCTGGGAGAGAGACCCCCAGCTACTTAGGCCAGAATCTGTTAAGTTCTTGCATCCCCTCTGCCCCAACTCCATAACTGAGATGGGAATTCCAGTTGAAAAGTAAGGACAAACTGTGGAATTCAACCTGGTCCTAGGCTGGCAGGCAGGGATTTCTGCTCCTCTTTTCTCAAAGGCCACCGGGGAGTTTTCAGGATAGCAGCAAAGTCTTCATTTTGCCCCTACTGAGACTTGGAAGTGGCCTTCTTAAAGATTCCCAAGGGCACTTTTAATTCTGTTTTCATTCATTCCACAGTTAGGCTTCTTCCACACAATTAGGTTTTGAGTGTCTACTGCACTCCAGACACTGCATCTCTCAGAGATACCAAGGTAAACAAAATCACTTGAGCTCCCTGCCCTCTCGGACCTTCCAGTCTAGTGGCAGAAATAGGTGTGGAACATCTCCCAAATTGTTCCCTAGGTATCTGAACCCCCACCTCTCAAAGGTGAACTCTTCACCTTCCCCCCAAGATCCTTCCTCCCTTAGGCATCCTAATGTCAGTGAAGAGCTCCACTTAGTCACCCAATCAAGAAACCTTGGGAGTCATCCTTTGCACCTCACTCTGTCTTACCCACCAATTCCAATCTAGCATCAAGTCCTATTGTTTTTAGCCTCTGAAATATCTCTGAAATCTATCTCATCCCTGTCTTCACTGCCATGAATTTAGTCCGAGTCGCCATTATTTCTCTCCCAGCAATCACAACCTCCTCGGTAGGTTCCCTGTCTCTGGTCTTGCTGCCCCATCCGCTCCCTTCCACTTGCGATGTGTCCAGAGGTGAAGCTGTATGAACTCGAGTAAGTCCCTTTCCCTTTCTGAGTTTTAGCTTCTCCATCCTAAATTGGATAATTTCCTAAGTCTTGTACGGCTCCCTTTTCTATGGTTCTGGGATCAGCTGATTCTTGATTGTACTCTAGTGCAGCTATCCAGACTTCCAAAGAAGATATTGCTATATCTGGGCCACTGGCTTCTGGGTGTGTATATCCGTTCATTCATTTCTTCATTCAGCAAACATTTACTGCACACCCACTGTGTACGAGTCACTGTACTTAGCACGAGTGATTCAATTGTGAGTAAGACACAGGCCCTGTCATCAAGGAGCTCAATCTCTCAGGGTACAACTGGGCAACTTAGCCCATTCTATATAGTTGGGGTAATCATGGAAGTTTCCCTGGAATAGCTGATATCTTGGTTGTAGCCTGAAGGATAAATATGAGCTAGCCAGGAGAACAAAGGCAGGTATAAAGGCCCTAAGGCAGGATGCTGGGAGAGAATAAAGCTAGATTGGAGGATGGCAGACCAATTGGGAGGCTGTGGCAACACTCCATGGACAAGGGACAAGGAAGTCTTGAATTAAGACCACAGAGGTAGAGAGAAGTGGACAGGTTTGAGTTTTATTTTGGAGGTGGAATTAACTGTCCTTGCTGGTGAATTGAATGTGGAAAATGAGGGAAAGAGAGAGGTCATGGAGGTTACTTGGATTTCTGGGTTTATCAGCTTTGTGGCTGGACTGCCATTTATTGAGTCAGTTCCATTAACTCTGGAGGAAGGGGCTGGTTTGGGGGATGAGATTGGGGAAACCATGAGGAGTTCAGCTTTGATCATGTTGAGTCTGAGTTGGAATATCCCAGTGGAGAAGTTTGGTAAGCCATTGGCTATAAGGATCTGGCACATGGAGAAAAGAAATCCAGTCTGGAGTTTCAGACTGGGGAGTCATTAGCATGTAGATGAGATTTCTTTAAGGAGAATAAGTGGACACTGAAGAGCTGAGTACCCAAGAGAACCAGGACATCAGTGCTAAGAGGGGAAATCCTCTCACAGCTACGGAGTGCCCATTCAGGCCTGGACACACATCTCTGCCCCAAAGAGAGTTGCTCAATGATATCTGTGCACCTCCCAATTAAACTGAACAGAGGGAGTATTAAGTACCCAATTGTAACTTCTCCATTTTACCATAAAGATACCTAAAGAAAGGGAACTGATAAGGGCATGCCATCTACCAGATGTTTTACATTCACTAACTCACTGAGAAGCTCCCAATAATCCTCCACTAGAGCTATCATTGGTTGGAGCTCTAGAGACTCAGAGTGGTTAAGTCACTTGCCCAGGGTCACACAGCTATTAAATGGCAGTAAAATCTGACTCCAGATCTGTCTGACTCCAGAGCCTGCACCATGAGACCACCTAACAGCATGGCACCACCTCTCGCGGTATAGCTTGAGCCTTCAGAAAGCCTGTGGACCCTCCATTTCCCTTCTGTGCTTCATAAACATCATTTGCATCCCCTAGCTTAACACTTTGCTCTCCATTAATATACAAATCCCCCGGGGAGAAGTAAAGCACTAAGTTGTGTCAGTCATTTATGCCTCAGTGGGAATGAGTTTCAGATTCTCCCTTAGGAACAAATTTTAATTTTATAGGAGAAGGACACTGGAACCTTGAGGGACGGAGAAAAAGACAGAAATGGGCCTGGTGAGGAAAAGTCATCCCCCTCTTAGTTTCACGGTTCTACCGGGTCTGAGGCATGTGCTCTTAAGATTCTTCGATGCTATTTCTGCATATGTGTACTATATATGCAGACCCATTTCTGGGTCGGCTACGCCCAGGTATCTGGGGCTGGGGCATGGGTGTGCTCTGATCTAAAGTGTCCTGAAACTGCATGCTGACTCCAACCCACTGTGGTCAGCAGGAGGCAGCCAGCCCCTGGGCTGCAGTTGTGAAACTAGTTTCTGGCCTTAGGCACAAGCCCCACTTGTCCTCTTGAGAATTAGACCCTGATGTGCATATTTAAAATCCTGAGCAGATGGAGGCAGGAGAGCTTGTTGGAAAGACTTGGAGAAGTCCCTTCTGCCCTGTCTGGGTCTATTTGCCAAAATAAATGACATGTATCGGGGCAGGGCATTGGTCCAAGCCCATTGAAATTCTGCTAGCAGTCCAAACAGTGATGGTGTTTCAGATTGGTTCTATGAAATGATCAGTTAGGAAGAGAGAAATGATGGGTGAGCATCTGGCTATGGCAGCCTACTGATGGGGACAGTCCCAGGGGCGGGACGGGGGTGGGGGGCAGCCTCAAGGACCCCTCCCCCTCCCCAGGACATCTGGCAAACAGGGAAAGAGCCACACGCTGGCAGCAGGTGGTCCAGTTTAAGTCCCATGCCATTCCTCACTAGCTACGTGACCTAAACAAGTCCTTCCCCTTCTCTCAGCCTCCTTTTTCCCCCCATGTATAAAACAGAGCCTGGATGGAATGGTCTCTAAGGGCCTGTCCTGCTCGAACATTCTGTGACTTCTCTGACACTGGTTTGATTTCTTTTTCTCTGTAGTGGAAGAGGCCCACCCACCCACCTGCTTATCTGTAGCCGCTATGTTCTCACACTGACCTCTGCCGGCCATTCTGAAAACTGCCACCGATAGCCTCTAGGGATGAAAACAAGCAAACAAACCAAAACCAAAAAAAAAAAAAAAAGCCGTTCATCATTTATTTTAGTATTAAGCTTCAGCAGTACACTGGGCATGTGACAGAAACCCTATTCATTGGAGACAAGGGGAAAAGATCATAGAGCTATATGCACAGAGTAAGCAGAGACGGCTGACAAAGTAGCTCATGAAAGAAATGTCTCTCCATTTCTTTTCTTTGCCATCTTCATTTCTTCATGGTGCTCTGTGCCACTGTGTGAAAGAAAGGACCTCAGTGGTTGGGAAGGCTCCTGGTCTCGTATCCTGCCACTACTGGCTCCAGAAGGGGCTGGCACCATGCTGAAGAGGCAGTTCTGGGCCAGCAGGGCCTCAGAGGCCTCAACATATCCCACAGGCCCTGCCTCTGGCCCTTAAGCCTGAGAGGTTTCTAGCTGGGACCAGCCCAGAAGTACACCTTCCTCCAAGAGGGTACCGTTTCAAATGCCCCTTTGGAAAGAGAATTTGAATTCAAACTCAAAGGATCCATGAGTTCTTTCGGAGGCTCACTTTAAGCTCTCTGGCCGGGACAGCAGAGTGAATGGAGTCGGAGATGTGACTGTGGCAAATGCAGCATGCCTTCCCAGCCAAGAGAAAGGGAGTGGGCTGTGGAACCCGCCCTTTCTGGATGGAATCAGACTTCCTGTGAAGTCCAGCCCTAGAACTGCCTCACCCCTGCGTCTCTTTGCTGGTTCTTGCTGAGCATGCACTCACAAAGGCAAGAGACCAGGGCTGGAGTGTGCCCAGGCCATGCACTGCTCAGGCTCTAGTGACGTGAGCAAAATGGGAACGGGGCCACCCCACAGTCTGCCCTCTCGATAGCTGTTCACTGGTTTCTCATGCTCTCCACCTCCCTTCCCTTGGTGCGCAAAAGCTTTGGGCAGGGCTCAGATTTGGGTCAAGCATTCAGTGCCCTGACTTCATCTCCACTGCTAGTAATAACATGGTCTCAGCCAGCCTGTCCTGCCCCCCCTCCATCCTCCCACCAACCAGTTCGCTCCTCCCCCAACAGCTGGTTCTTATCCGTCTCCCTTGTTCCAGCCTCAGGCTAGCTGCCCTGGCCTCATGCTGACACACACATGTTCTCCCAAACACTCGTTGATGAGTTTCAGCCCTGAAACACCGTCTCCCTCCCATCCCTTCTCCGTCCCCAAATCTCTAAGGGTTCCCCATTTCCTGACACACCAAGTCTTCAACTTTCTTGTCTTGCCTTCCAGGCCTACTTCGGTTGGGGCTCATTTAGCCTTTCCAGTGTGGCCGTGGCCCACGCCACCCCACCGCCCCCTTCAGCCATGGACAGAATATAAGCGTCCCGCAAAGCATCCATGGCCGGCCCCGCCTTTGTGTTCCTGCAGCGCTTGCACTTCGTTCCAGACTTTAACTATTTGCTATGGTTTTGTGTACGTTAGTCTCAAAAGCTAGGCCCACATTTTCAACTTCTTTGTTAATCTTCAATAGCACCCCAGCACTATTTTTTTAAGTATTGTTCTTTTAGTTTCATATATGTGTGTGTGTATATACATGCATATGTATCTATGTGTATATAGACAGTTAGATAGTAAAAACTTATAAGCGTAGTAAGTAACAGAATCATTGTAAACAAAATTCCCACGATAGGAGGTAAGAGCATAAAAGGTGGCAGTTCCCCTCCCACCCCATCGTTCCCCGAAATAAGCCTGTGAAACAGTCTGCAACCTAACGCCCTCTGTTGGTTCTATGTTGGGTGTCAAGAAAGGTTGAGTGGTGGGTGGTACCCCCCAAAGAATTGCACCTCCTTGGGAGGAGCATCTTTTACTTCTTTGCAAGAGTCCTAGGTTAGGTCCCCGTGGGCCTGATTGACACTGGAAATTTTACTCTAAAGGCCCCACATAGCTGACGGCCACTTGTCTCTCCAGTACGTGATTCTAACCACTGCAGAAAGCATCTGTCCTCTCTTCAGCCCTTTTAAAAGTCAGCCTCGAGGGTGAATATTAAAGGGCACATTTAATGGACTTTACTCAGAGGTTTTCACAGATCCATAGGAAATTGCACAGTCAAGAAAGGGGCTGAGAGGCGGAGACGGGGAAGTGTTTATGAAAATAGGCTCTCTACCTGGTACAGTGTTGTGTTCTCTGAGAGTTAATGCACATTACTAATGCTTTTCATTTTTCTGCCAAGAAAATTCAGTCCCTACTGGGATTTGTTCTAAATGATAGACCAGCCCGCCTGTGTTGCAAACACTGGAGTTAATTCTCTGTCTCCACCGGCTTGAAAATGTCAGCCTGAACTCTCAGACTTAATTGTTACAGACACTTAATAACCCGGACATTCAAAACCCTCAGGCTGCTCCCTCCTGCTTTCATAATTGATACTTAATGGCTATTCTCAGGCTTTTTGGATTTTACACATTATACAGATGGCGGGGGGTACAGGGAAGAAAAGAGACATCGGGAGGAAACAAACAGTGTGTGTATGTGTGTGCATGGGCGTGTGCGTGTGTTCCCTGTGTGTCTGTCTCCAGTTGCAGCGCTGGGGTTCTGGGAACAAAGATGAGTGGACAGGTTGGTCAGCCCATGGCTTTCCGGGTGATCCTCTCTCTGGCCCCCGAGGCCGTGTTCTTCAGACACAGCCCTTTCTGGACTTCACTCCAAGCATGTGGTTGGCCACTTGGACGTGAGTTAGAAAACGTCACGATGCTCTCCAGAGTTCTATTCCTTTGCTCTTTTGACAATCTGATGGATGGCCTGGCATGAACTAGGAAGAGGACAATATTATCCAGCCTAAGTAACTAATCTCCTAAGAAGTACAAAGTTGAAGAATCTTGGTGCATGTGAATCTTATTAAATGTGCTTATAAAATATGTTCTATCCAAATAAGCTTAGCAGCCCCTAAAATAGCCTTTTCTGATCCATGTCTGGAACTTTGGCATGCTTCACAGGTCTCTAAGCCAAAATTATTTAGTGAAGTGATGACAGTGTTCTTTGTGCATGGGAAAATGGAAAGTGTTGATGGTCAGTCCTCTATTGACTAAATATACTCCTTCTGTCCATCTTAGGGGCGACCGGGACCAATTGGAATTCAAGGTCCAACAGGTCCTCAAGGATTTCCTGGCCCTAGTGGTTTATCAGGGCTGAAAGGAGAGAGGGGCTCCCCAGGCCCTCTGGGACCATATGGACCAAAAGGAGATAAGGTAAGAGCACCAAAGCTTTATTTTCCTTTGACTCATGGGCCACAAGGATGAAGGTGAAAGGTTCTAAATCTCAGTTCTGTTAATTTATGGAGAGGATGTTAATCCTGAATACCTTGGTGCCAGGCTACATACTTTAAGAAGAGACAGCCTGGGTGATATGCTGCTAGTGGATCAGCCCATTTCTGGAGAAACTCCCATGGCCAAAAAATCAGCAAGTTCGTTTATTAGCTATATGTCAGACAGGTGGGCTCACTGTAGTGGGAAGTTGTGTGGATTTGAACCGCGCGTAAGTCAGAAATCCAATCAGCTGGGAATTAGGATCCAAGCAAGGAGAATGAGACACAAAGGGTCAGAAGGCTTGGAAACCATGTGTGCCACAAACATAGGGAAAGAGATGCAAAAAAAGAGATAGATTGTGTCATGGTGGCTGGCTGAGTTGAGCAGTTCAGTTTATGTTCTCTGGCAATTTTAATCCCATCCCATTCACCGCATTGGTGAGGGAGGGATTCCTACCCTAGGGTTCTGGGTATGGCCAAGGACATGACAGCTAATGCTGGACAGAGGAGATCGACAATACGTATGTTAGTCACATATACTCAGCACAGGGGGGGAGGACACTGCACACCATGCAGGGCCACACGGGGCTTACACTCCTGAACAAAATGCACCAAGAAGGAACTGTGGGAGGTGGACTTTATAATGTCGAGAGGATGAGGGTCCCTTGGTTCCTGAAGGAGGATATGATTGGCTTGTTTGAATGATTCAGTGGGCCAGCAGGGAACTGATACCCGATACTCAGGAATAAGCGGGAACTGCACTTGGTCTATTTGATCAGGAGGGTTGTTTGCCTGGGAGACCTTACCTATAGCAGCAGAGTGGAGAAGGGAACTTTGGGTTAGGCCATTTGAGGCCCTCCCAGTTTTCCCAGATGTCACGGCAACACTTAATATTGAGCCTTGATTTTAGGTCTTACACTACACTGCTTAAGACAAGAACTGTCTGAGACCTTAGGTGGAGGCAAGTGATCACTTGGAACTGGAATAGGGAGCAAGGAGACAGTGTGGAGAGGGAGATACAAAACACTTAACCACTTAGATCATGAATCCCATGAACAAACCCACTGAATCTAATGGAGATCAATTGAATCGTCTCTTATATTCCTCTCCCTACTCCTTTTTTTTAGGGTCCTATGGGAGTTCCTGGCTTTCTTGGCATCAATGGGATTCCGGTGAGTGTATCCACAGAGATATTTTTTTAATTGAAATATAGTTGATTTACAGTGTTGTGTTAGTTTCTGGTGTACAGCACAGTGATACGGTTTTATATATATATATATATACTTTTTCATATTCTTTTTCATTATAGGTTATTATAAACTACTGAATATAGTTCCCTGTGCTATTTAGTAGGACCTTGCTGTTTTCCATTTTTGTATATAGTAATTTGTATCTGCTAATACCAAACTCCTAATTTATCCCCCACCTTCCCCCTTTGGTAACCATAAGTTTGTTTTCTACACAGAGGCATTTTTAATAACACCTCTAGGTTCTGTCTCATAGCTCAAGCACTTTGGCCTTAACAACACCCTATCTCATACACACATGCTCAGGGTCAAGTTTTGAGATATGCATGGTAAGATATGAAGGGCACTGGTCACCCACAGTTTCCTTGGGATTCAGTTACAGGCAGCACTAAATCATATGGTTGGGGGATGCAGGGACATGTCCAGGCATAAGAAACCATCAATATCTTAGCCAAAATAAGTTAGGTCTTATGAGTTGAGGGGAGCTTTAATTAGGGATGAGGGAATGGTTCTGAAGTGTGAAGACAGTGGCACATTAGAGCACATACATCCTCATTATAAGAAAATTAAGAAGGTGCATGAAATTGGGAAAATGCATAGTGATATCTTGATACATTCCATTTCAATAATTTGTTCTCTTCAGCCTTATCTCATTTCAGAGTGAATTTCCTTTCAGTGTTTTAAAGACCTTTTTAAAATACAATTTTTAAAGGTTGCTTTCCATTTACAGGCATTACAAAATATTGGCACATTGTAAACTGACTGTATGTCAATAAAAAATAAAATCTTAAATTGCATCTCTAAAAAACAAAAAAAAGTTAACTCAAGTAAAAAATATATCGACTGTATTCCCATGTGGTACAATACATCTTTCAGCCTATGTTACACCCAATCGTTTGTACCTCCTACTCCCCAGCCCCAGTGTTGCCCCTCGCCCCACTGGTAACCACTAGTTTGTTCTCTATATCTGTGAGTCTGCTGCTTTTTTGTTTTATTCATGAGTTTGTTGTATCTTTTAGATTCCACATATAAGTGATATCATACAGTATTTATCTTCGTCTGATTTATTTCACTTAGTGTAATGCCCTCCAGGTCCATCCATGTTGCTGCAAATGGCAAAATTTTGTTCTTTTTATGGCTGAGTAGTATTCCATTGTATTTGTATACTACATCTTCTTTATCCATTCATCTGTTGATGGACACTTAGGTTGATTCCATACCTTGGCAATTGTAAATAATGCTGCTATGAACATTGGGGTGCATGTGACTTTTCAAATTAGTGTCTTCTCTGGATGTATGCCCAGGAGTGGAATTACTGGGTCATATGGTAGTTCTATTTTTAGTTTTTTGAGGAACTTCCATACTGCTTTCCACAGTAGCTGCACGAATTTCCATTCCCACCAACAGTGTACAAGGATTCCTTTTCCTCCACATCCTTGCCAACATTTGTTTTTTGTGTTCTTTTCGATGCTAGTCATTCTGACAGGTGTGAGATAGTATCTCATTGTGGTTTTGATTCTCATTTCCATGATGATTAACAACCCTGAGCATCTTTTCAAGTGCTTATTGGCCATCTGCATGTCCTCTGTGGAAAAATATCTATTCAGTTCTCCTGCCCATTTTTTAATTGAGTTGTTTGTTTTTTGAAGTTGAGTTGTATGAGTTGTTTATATATGTTGGATATTAACCCCGTATCAGTCATATCATTTGAAAATATCTTCTCCCACTCAGTAGGTTGTGTTTTCATTTTGTCAATTGTTTTTACCAAGTGACTACTCCAAAGATCACTTGGAGACAGCCTCTTCCCTTTATCCTGAGGACCTGGCTTTGCTGGAGGTCAATGGGGAGTTTGAAGTTTGCAGACGTCTCCTTTTCCCATTCCTGCCAGCCCAGTCCCTTAGTTTCTCCATTTTCATCCAATATCCCTACTCATCCCACTACTGGAGATCGCATGATAACATTTCTCCAGCCTTTAAAACACAATATTTGGAACTTGCTGCTATCACTTTTTAGTTATATCCTTCAGCACTTCTCTCTGTATTTCATCTTTAGCCTGGGCTGTGTCTATAGCAGTGGTTTTCAACCTTGTTTAAGAGAAGAACCAAATCTTGTGTGGAAGCCCGGCACATAGAACAGGACAAAGTGGAGGGCCTCCATTTGAAGAAGGTCCTAGAGCATGCTTTTATCCTTCCAACAATCTCTAAGGGATTCTTTTGAATCATATCAAAGCAGTTTGGTAAACCTTTGATTTAACAGTTTCTGGTGTTACACAACATAACCAGCTAGTATCAGATAAGAGGGTTCAGATCTCTTTGTGCCAACCTATAGGTATTTCTTGAGTACCTGCTATATGCTAGCATTCTACCATGGGGATACAAAAACAGCATATGGCTTTGCCCTCGAAGATCTTACCATCTGGTTCACTTTACCCCCAGATCTAGTATACATTTGTAGATTTGAGAATAGAAGGCTTACCTATCTTGTATTCATTACCTGTATCAACAAACAGACCATCAGATTTCTGCATTTTATTCAACTGCAGGGTCTGCAACATGCCCAGAAATGGGCCAGTGGGGAAATCATTGGATGGGATTGACCACCCTTTTATGCTGTCCCCTGGCATTTTCTTATGGCTGTGTTCCTATGACCACTTCATCCAGTATCCACTCAGAGTGTGTATCTTGTGGGAGCCAATGGGTGAGGGAAACTAGCAAACTGGAGTCCACCTCTTCCTCTTAGACCCCGGTGCTAAATTCAGCATATAGTGGGAGCTCTAAAAATATCTGAGGGACTGACTCCAAATTCTAGTGCTTTTAAAAGCAGACATTGTCAGACTGGCAGGACTCCCTCAGACAGAGAAAAACACAGACACCCTCAGCCCAGTCAGACTAATTATTTTGCTCAACTCTCAGCAGCACTTATTAAGCAATTTGGCTAAAAGCAGCAGCTTTCACCAACCCATCTTACTAAACTGATCACTGCACAAATCTGGTTCTGCACTTAATATTATTGGCTGATCGCTAACATATGTGTCACTGGTTCTGGTCCCAGAACTCCATTTTTGCTGTCATGTAGACAGTTTCAACAGGAATGAGCAAGATCAACCAAGTCTGTGCACTAAGGGGCGTGACCACCAGTTGAGAGTGAAGAAACAGCCATTCATCAAGATAGTCCACATTAAAGCAACATAGACTAGGGGTGGGAGGGCTGTGGCTTTTAGTGATATCACAGCTGGGAGCTGGGCTGTTGGCACCCACAAGACATGTAGGCCTACCACATGTTTGCAGTTCAAATAAGTCGGGAGCAGAAGTTTTCAATCTGTCCTTTGCAATTTATGTTTAGCTTTTCCCATGGCGTCCATCTCAGACATTTCCCCTAGAGATTTGGAAATGAACACACCAGGTTTGTATCTTCAAAGTGGACAATGTACCACTCACCAAATGGAAACTTTTCCTTTGAAATCTGGTTTCTGAGAAACACTGCTTTTATAAATACAGCAGATCCACCTCTTCTGTGTGTTCAGGCCCCTGTGGTTCTATAGAACCATGATTTCCCCCCCTCAAAGAGCTACATTCTCTTGGAGAGCTGGTCCACACATAGGTAAAGTCACTATCTATACCAAGAAAAGGTGGAACCAAGGTCCCAGGACTAAGGAAGAGCCCTAATACTGAGCCAGCCTATTGTCTTATCTTAACTCATCTCTTACCCAGCTGAGAGATAGCCCCCAGCCAATTTGGCTGGAACTTTTTTAAATGGTGATGAGGATCCCAGGAAGAAATAGACACTACACCTTAAGGGATTGACTGAATAGAGTTAATTTTATGGTATATTTAAAGGACTAAGGGAAACAACAATGGATGGTAAAGCAACCAACACAGAGATGTTACCACCCCAAGTCTCAGAGGGAAAAGAAGAACTGGCAGTACTGGAACCCTGCAAGACCTGGAGCCATGGAACAGCAGTTGCCCAAGGGAAGCTAAGAGTGTAGAGAAATGTGGCCATTGCCAGAAATATAGCCAGGAAGAGAGGGCATGGGAGAAATCAACCACCTGTGCCCTTTGTCCTCCTATTTCGGGTCTCCCACTTGTGTCTCCCAGTGACTAAAGACAAGAAGACAGAGGGAAAGGAAGCCTGGGCAGTACCAGCCATAAATGTCAGCCTCCCAAGGCACAGATCTGGGGCAGGTAGAGTGTAGATCTTCAGGCCAAGCAGGAATAGCCATTTGGTAAGAAAATGTTGATGACTCTAATAAGATGTGTCAGTTTCCCCGGTACAACTAAAACTCATCACTAGAGTCTGGAGAGGCACAGATTGCAGCAAGTCTACGGCAAAGCTAAGTTGATTGACCATTCCTCTGGACTTAGCATTACATGTGTCCAGCAGTGTAGACTCACTTTTGTATGCACAGACCATCTATCTCCTACAACTATAATAACAATGAAAAAGAAACAGAATTCTATGGAGCATTTTCTCAATAAGCATTTGATCAAAGGTGGTTTTCTTCTAATAATTTGAAAAGTTGGTTTTGGAGTTTTGGCTTTAAAAGGTATATATGGGAGAGTAGGAATCTACCTTTTATTGACCCTTCTAGATTTTTGGTCTTTCAAGTCATCTTTTTGCTCCATACCCAACACACAACCTGCTTTTGATAGATTGAAAAAGACATATTACCTACAAAAAGGTAGACTCTATGCAGCAAGGACTCCTAACTTTGAAAAATGATTGAATTCAGATACCAACTGTATGTGAATGATTAGTAATTCTCCAGCAAAACAACTGCCTCAGTAGTGAGTATGGAAAGGAGGACAAGATACAGTTCCCTAACTGCAGCAACAGCCTGACATGAGATAATGAGAAGATAAAATTGAAAGTGTGGTTCTTCCTTGACTTACTTATTTTTGACCAAGCAGCTTTCAGGAGAGTGGTGTTCTGGAAAGTCCTTCTGCTCTGTTGACCAAAATCTAGCGTCATTTCCAGTACAGAGCTTCCAATACAGAAAGCCAGGCCAGGCTGCCCAGCTTCCAGTCTGCTCTCAGGGATCCCAAGGATTGGCCTGATTCCCTCTTGGTAGCAGTTGAGCTGCCAGACAGCTCAGCCTTATATTAGGACATCTTTGTACCTAAGGAAGGTAAAGTTGCAGTGTCCCATGTAGCCCATCTCTTCTCCTTTGATCCCTTTGCTTTCAACTTGGATCCTATTAAAGCATTGATCCTTTGGGAAGGCCTAGCACTGAGCTGTCATCAGACACATACACCTGCGTATAATGAACAGTAATGGGCACAGACATGATGGGGCTAAAGGAGTTTGGTAGCGTCCTTGGCTTCTCTCACTGTGGAGCTTGTTGGAGTCACTGAGAGTTCTCTGGCTGACTTGATTCCTTCTTCTCTCTCTGAACAGGGTCATCCTGGACAGCCAGGACCCAGAGGCCCACCTGGCCTGGATGGCTGTAATGGAACTCAAGGTGCTGTTGGATTTCCAGGCCCTGATGGCTATCCTGGGCTTCTCGGACCACCCGTACGCTGCCAGATCTTTGAACCTTATTGCAAACGGCTTTACTTGCCTCCAAGTGTGCCCTTTCTTCTGCTTCTCTGGAGATCTCATTAAGTATCTGAGGGCAGTGGGGGTGGGCAACCACTGCAGCCCCTGGTCCAGTGCAGGAGTCCTGTGCTGGTGGCTAAAGAAGAATACCAATTGCAGGGGAGTATATACATGCTACACTACTTAGGGTTTTTTTTTTTTAAGTTTAAGTTTTTTTTTTTAGAGTTGACAAGATTATTAAAAGACTGTGGTAAATTTTAGAGCAAAGTACACATTTGGGCTATTTGACATTTCCCCACATTAGGTGATACTGGGAAATGCAGTACTTGGAAAGCTCACATGAGATTATGGAAGTGCTAATATTGATTCAAACGACTTGGCAAGCTTGGTCTCTACCAGTGATTCTTCACCAGCAGCGATTTTGTCCCCTCTTACCAGGGGACATTTGACGGTTATTATTGGTCATCATAACTGGGGGTGTACTACTGGTACAGGACAGCTCCCTCTCACCGCAACATCAAAGAGTCATCTGTCCCAAAGTGTCACTAGTGAGAAAGAGTTGAGAAATCCTACTCTACACGGACATAGTCTCCCCTACATCATAACCTTTGGTTCTGGGATCAATAAGGCATTTATTGGTTTTGGGGCCATCACTTTTATTTCATACCATTCATCCAGATGGGGCTCATATATTTGGATCTGAACACTTTATTAGATACCATGCCTTTACAAGTCTGCTTTTACAAGTAACTGGAAAGAGAAATACAACACATTCCAAGCCCATTCTCGACCTCATTTGAAATATCTAAGCTAATAAGGATACTAATGTGATATATTTAGCTAGAAATCACACTATCTATCAGACAGATTCCATAGCTACGTGAATTAATTAGTGTTTCACGGGAAGAGCAGCGTCATTGCCTTCAGTGACCAAGTTGTGGGTGTGAGAAGGTGAGACACTCAGCCAAAGCACACACCCCAAATTGGAATAAAGGACCTTAATAAAGGACCAAACCAGTATGCAGCAGGGAGTTGGAGAGAAAGATGTATTATCAACATAGTATGAGCTGTTTGAGTAGCAAAGGCCTCCAAGCACTGCCATGGCAACAGGGGAGGAGAACTCACATCTGTGTTAAAACAATGGAAATCCAACAAAGTGAGGAGTCACTGCCCCCAAGAGGGAGAAAAGAAATCTTGAGGTAAGAAACAGCCCCTGACAGCCAGAGAACCAGGGTAAAACCTAATCCTGTCCCTAAACCTCCCCTGAAGCCTAAGTAGGAACTTGGGTGTGTATTTTACTAGGTTGAACCTTACTAACCCTGCTGAATACTGAACGGATATTCTTTGAAGCTTCTTTGATGAAAGTGGTGGCCACAGGAATAAGGGGAACTAGAAAGTGTTTAGGAAAGAAACTGGTTTGTGCTTCTGGGACCACATTGTACTTTTAGTATACTAATGGACCTTCAACTCCAGGAATCCATCATTCAGTCACTGCTTCAGTCCTCAAAGCATAGCCCTACCCACAGCACTAACGTTAACTTCCCCTTCGGTGTAGGGACATTGATTTTCCCCAGGAGGACAACATCTGGCAGATATTAGCTGACATCTGCCACTGAAACATAAAAAAGTCTGACTGATAGACGAGTTGACTGTACTTTGAACTGTTTTCCAGGTTAACAGTGAGACACACCAGCCTCTTAGACAGTTGTTGAAGCCAAAGCTGTAAAGTCGAAGCACAGGATGGAGATGGCTATCTCTTAGACCAGAGGGTCTGCAAACTGGCCCACATGACCCTGTCCTGTGGCTTGTTTGCACATTTTCAAAAGACTATGAAGAAAAACAGAAGAATATGGGACAGAGCCCAGATAGGACCCACAAAGCCTTTATTGTTTACCATCTAGCTCTTTATAGAAAAAGTCCCTAACCTCTGCCCTAGACAAAGTCCCTGTCAGTGACTTACACCTGTGAAATATGGAGCAGCTGAGCTAGGCTTATGATTGACATGTGGATTATATAAGGATGTTCAGATTGGTACTCTGAATAAATGGGGATGTTCACATTGGTACTCAGAATGAGAGTCTCCTACTTTCTAATTCCTTCACAGACTTCTGACTTGGGGGCCAGGACAGCAGGCATACAGCTTTGAGACCCAGCACCTGTTCAGGGGGTGGACTTTGCCTTGCCCCCTTAGCACAGCTAACTCTACCCAAGAATAAGCCACATAGTTTCAGGCTCTTGCTTTTCCATCCTCTCTCTGATCAGATCATACCATTAACAGTACTTTGTGTGTGTGTGTGTGCATGCGTGCACGCATGCGTGCACACGCATGCGTGTGCACGTGCCTTTCTTCACAAGTTTTTCTTATTTTATTCAGGGGCTTCCTGGACAAAAAGGCTCTAAAGGTGAACCTGTCCTTGCCCAAGGTAGTTTCAAAGGAATGAAGGTAAGAGCCTCTAAGGCAGACAGCTGAGTAGGCTAAAAGCTGAGTTCCCTGGGATTGAGCCCCACATCCAATGAAAATATTTCCAGAACTAGCATCTGTGTCTCTATTTAAGGAGCACAGCAAGCTGGATTTAAATAGGATCCGGAGCTTTTTGTGGTGGAAACATTGACAGAAATGTTTGCAACCATACTGTCAAAGAGATTTGCTTTGTAGGATCTACACCAAAAATAGGAGACACATCAGCAAACAAACAGTTTGTGTGGGTATCATTTTCCTTGACAAGCCAAGACATTTCCTGGAGGCAGATACCTTTTGTCTACCCCAGAATCCTTGATGTCTGCATACCTTGGTTCAAAGCCATGTATGTCTCTGCCCATCTTGGCGTGGTCACCAGCCCAGGATCCTGGTGCTGCCCTTTTCTGTACCTACACACCAGCCTGTCACCCTAGCTGGGCCCCTGGCTGTCTGCAAAAATTGTCCATCAACTCTGCAGCTGGCTGGAAACTTTCATCTCTTCCTAGAATTGACAAGAACCTTCTGTATTCTTGTGGCTGTACTCTTGGTGTTTGCTGGCTGGTATCCTGTCTCGGCTTGTCAAGGAAACTCTGGTGCCAAATGATTGACCCTAATCCCTTGCAGAGTGGGAAGGGAGCCCATCTTCTCCCTGGGAGCAGATGGGAATCCATGTGTCCAGCATCTGAGGGGAAGATGCATCTAAGCTCACTCAGCTGAGGATGAAGACTTTCTGTCTTCTGTCCACACACAGAGCCAGAAACATTGGAAATCACTTTGGAAGGCAGTGATGGGGTGGGCATTGGGTAGTGGGTAGCTGAGAACTGAAGAAGGTACAGATTTTGGTTTCTTGACTATAGAAGCCATAGCAGAAGATGGAATGTTCGACTTGGGAATGACCTCATGGTGGTTAGATTCATGTTGCTCATCTTACAGATAGAAAACCCGAGGTAGACTGAGGCTATATGACTTGCTCAGGCACAAGCCCATTTACCAAAGAGCTAAAACCCAGGCAGTGCTCTTCCCATGTGGCAGAGCACTGATTTTTGACTGTAAGCCAAGTGAGGTAAGACTAGCAGGTGTCACAATATGGCCATTGTTGTAGCAAACATTGATTAAATGGTTTTGCCAAAAATCAGAGAGACCCTGGACCCAGTGGAACACAGCAATTTCCACAAGATGGTTATATTACAGATTCATACGGTGGCTGAAGATGCTGCAAAGTAATTAAAACGTAATCAGAGACTATATGCTCTGTTGATTCTCCCTTGAAGTGTCTGATTTGCATTGTATACATATGGGCACAGATTCTCTAGGGATGAAGGCACATGGGAAGGTAGCTTTGCTTTCCTCCAAAAAGAGCAGAGAAATCACCAGCCCGCAGAAGCAGTTTCTAATTGATAAGTTCCTAACAAAGGTGAAAATTAATTAATCCAAGTAAAAGATAAAATCTTGTTCAACCAAGTCTATCATGTTTTTGTTCTAGAGTCTAGATTTTTCTTAGGAGAAAAAAAAAGGTAAATGGTTGAATATGTCCAATTCATGCATTATTTAAAACACAAGACCTTGACAGAGGAGGCCCACGCTTCAGCAACGTGTTTTTATGCCCGTGAATCTTAGGTCAGTTATCTGTGAAATACCATAAGCTTAATGTATTCATCTCTTCAGTGTCCTGCCTTTATCTATTTCTCAGGGGGATCCTGGGCTGCCGGGCCTGGATGGAATTACTGTAAGTTGTTACTTACGTGTTGAGCTCTCAGTGTTTGTTTAGTCAACATTACCGATGATCCCTTTTCATTCCTCTCTATGGTGTTTGAGGGGCTTTGTAGACCTGCTCAAGGACAATCCAGACAGTTGACATAGAACAGCTCACACTATTGACATTTTCCAAATGAGAAAGTATTGAGAGGATGGACTGTCCGCCCCCGGTGGCACAGTACGCAGGCTTTCAGACCTCTTAGCCGGGGACCTACGTACTCCCTGGGATGTATTAAGAAAGAATTTTGCCTTTTGTTCAGCAAGCACTTATTTACTAAAGGTTTTCTGTGTGTTCAGAGTGCTGTGGGTAAAACAAAAGAAGTAAAACGCTCTTCTTTAAAAGGTATTCCATATAGAAATGCCTTTTAGGGATTCAGTAATAGTGAGTCTATGAAAGACCATGAGTTGTATTAATAAGAGCTTTCTTTTTCCTTGAGTTTCCACCTTGTCGTCACTTTCCTTCAACGTGGCTCAAGAGAAGTGCCTTCTTTCTTCCTCTTTTCCTGTATCAGGCTTCCTTCCTTTCTGCTCTCATTCCAGAACAGAAAATGAGGTCCATCAGCTAAGTGCTACGAATAATTCCAGAGACAGTGCAGATATGGTCTCTGCACACACAGACAGCTGCTTTCCCGCCACCGTCTGCCCTGGGATGTGAAACATTAGTAGGAATGTGGCATAAGGATTCCACAATAGCTTTGAGAAAGAGATGCTATCTACCTAAGGATACGTCATGAGAGACTTTCTAAGATAGAGGAGGTAGCCTCTGAGAAGTGTAGGTGATGTTTGGGCTGGCTGGCAATTGAAGGAAGCTTCCTCAATGGAGAGCAGTCCATTGAGAAAATGTGGACAATAAACAAAATGTATGCAAGCACATGTAAACAAAGATACGGGTCCTCGAGGCAGGGCATACAGATCTCCTAGAGCTAATTCATGTTGGCTTAGATAGTGTGTTAACTAAATTTGCAGAATAACAGCCAGTGTGTTTGCTGCATAACTTCTCTTGGAGATTCATTTCCTTATCCACAAAGGTACACTGTTTGTATACATATATGGGCAGAATAAATAAACCGCTGAGATTTGTGGAGGGAGGGTTTGTGGCTGAATAAGAGATTTGTGATCAGTAAGGAGACTGCCGGTTATTAGTTATTGTCAGAGCAATGTTCTACTATCATATATTCCTGGGGAACCTTTGAGCCCCTACTCTCTTTTCCTCCTGAGTCTCAACTGCACTCAGCCTCTCCATCCCTTACCTGAGCATGTATCACCTTATTACCGCTCCCCAGTTGTAACTGAGCCATGCATTTCCCCCTACCATCTTTGTCTTCAGGTGTCGTTGTCTTGCTTTGAATATTGTCATCATTCAGGTCAAAATATTTTCTAGTTTCCCTTCTGATTTTTTTCTTTGACCCATGGAGATTTATGGTGTTTAATTTCCAAACATTTGGCAACTCTCCAGATCTCTATGTTATCGATTTCTAGCTTGATTTTATTACCGTGAGAGTGCGCACTCTGTAGGATTTCAGTGCTTTTAAATTGGTTGAGGTTTGCTTTATGGCCCAACATATGGAACTATCCTGGTGAACGTCCCATATGCACTTGAAGAGAAGATGTAATCAGCTGGTTTGGGGTATACTGATCTCAAAAATATCCATTTGGTTAAGGTAGTTGATAATGTGGTTTGGATCTTCTTTGTCCTCACTGATTTTTTGGTCTAGTTGTTCTATGCGTTACTAAGGGAGGAAAGGTAGACTCTCCAACGAGAATTGTGGATTTATCTATTTCTCCTTACACTTCCATCAATCTTTGCGTCATGTATTTTGAAGCCCTGCTATTAGGTCTATACCCATCTAAGACTGTTATGTCGTCTTGATGAATTGACCTATTTTATCGTTGCAAAATGTCTCCTCTTTATCTCTAGCAATATTCTTTGTCTTGAAGTCAACTTTATCTGATATTAATGTAACTGTTTTTTACATAACTCTAATATGAACATTTTCAAATATAAAGCAAAGTTGAACGAATTTTTCAGTAAACACTTGTACCATGAGTATTTGACTATACTTGCTTTATCACACTTCCATCCATCTAGCCATCCATCAATCCATCTTATCTTTGATGCATTTCAAAGTTAATTGCAGACAATAGTACTCCAATACTTAAATGTTAGTGCCTGCCTATCATTAGCTAAACTTCAAAATTTGTTTATAGTTTCTTTTTATATGAAATGGACATATAATGAAAAATACAAATCTTAAATGGGCATTTGCTGAGTTTTGACAAATGCACACTCCTGTATAACTCTACTCCCTCTTAACGTGTAGAACATTTCTGTCGCCTCAGAAAGTTCCCTCCTGCTCCTTCTCAGTCAATCCCTGCCCTCACCCCACATGAAAAGCAATCACTGTTCTGATTTTTTCCATTGTAGAGAAGTTTTTCCTATCCTAGAACTTGCTGTAATGGGAATAATATAATATGTAGCCTCTAGGGTCTGGCTTCTTTCACTTACAACAGTGCTTTTGAGATTCATCCTCATTGTTTCATATACCAATAGTGTGTTACTTTTTATTGTTGAGTATTTATTTCACTCTGTGGATGTATCAGTTTTTTCATCAATCCTTACATCAATGGACACCTGGGACATTTCCAATTTTTTACTATTAGGAATAAAGTTGCTATGAACATTCTTGTGCAATTCTTGTGGATATATTTTTCCTGAGAAACTGTCTTACTTTTTTGACCATGGTAAAAACTTGCCTTTCTAGGGCCCACAGGGAGCACCCGGATCTCCAGGGGCTGTAGGACCCATGGGACCACCGGGATTGCAAGTAAGACCAACCTAAATCTACCATGTGATCACAGTATTAACAGGAATGCCGCGGATTAAATGTAAGCCTGTGTCAATTAGGCCCTCCTAGTGGAGAAAGGCAACTTCCATTTTTGGAGGTTAAAGTGAAGCCTGCTCTTGGAAGGAGCTATTTGTTGTCTTCATTTATGAGTCTTTCTGACCATCCACTCTGTATCTCCAGAGCCTCCTAGTTCATTCAGCTCAACCTGAAGTATGGCCCAAGGATGGCTAATCTATTGTCACCTTCTACTCCCCTCACCCACAACAGACATTGCTAATCAGTCATACCATCACCACCATCACACACCGTGAGCACAGAAGCAGCTTCAAAATCCTTCTCAACACTTCACCTTGGAGAGCTCTGCCTACTTACCTACCTATGTATCTTTCTGATACCAAACCTATTTACCATCACTGGTATAGGAAGAACATAGCTAGGCATCTTGTGGTTCTGGGAAAGCCCTGGTCCCAGATAGTTCTCTCTCCAGTGTGTGAAATCCCACTGCTGATTACTTTGGTTTGGTTTCAACAAAAGTCATCATTTAAAAATTTATAGCTTATTGGTGAGAATAATGACACATGAAGTCTTCACTACCTTAGCATGAATGTGGTCATCAGGTCAGTCTGGGAGAAGTCAAAGGAAATAAAAAAGGAACCCTGAGAGAAGGACTTAGAATCTGTTACACCAAAGCCAGGCCACACCAAGGGGGTGCGGGACTCAGCCCCAGTGACTCTCAACAGGCCTAGGTTATTTGGGGCTGAAATTAACAAGTGCTAACTCTTTCTTTTCATTTTTAATCTAGGGTCCTCCAGGGCCCCCTGGTTTCCCTGGTCCTGAGGTAAGTATAGTTCGTTGTGGGGCATCTGGCCTCCTACCACTAGTACTCTAGTTTCCCCAGAGGTACTCTGGTTTGGTTAAACATACTTTCTGGTTAAAAAAAAAAAAAGACTTCATTCCAATTTCAGTTCCTGGAACTTGTTTAGTAATTGATTTTGGTTTTTTTTCCCCTCCCTGCACCCCTGTGCCCCAGGGGAATATGGGGTTAGGTTTCCAAGGAGAGAAAGGAGTCAAGGTAAATAGATTTTGGAACATACAATCTGCATTCTACATGCTCCAAGAAATGTCTCTAGCTGAACACACGTGCCTGCTTGTGTAAGGGGATTTGGATCTTTGCCTTGGGAAATGAGCGTTTCTCACCTGCCATGTATCCTGTGGTGGGACCCTTGAGGGCTGCATGTGCACATGCCACACGTAGGTTACTGTGGTCTTTTTCCATCAAAATAGTGTAGTCTTCCTGCTTCCTACCTTTGAAGTGCACATGTCTTACAAACATACTATCTTGAAATATATTCCCTCTTCCTTCTACTTGTGTGTTTCCCTGGTGTTTTGTATTATATCATGTCACCTCTTTCCTTGTCTCTGCTTCTCTTCTCCCCATCCTTCCTCCTCCGCTTCTCCTCCTTTCTCTATCTCCTCTGTCCCTCCTCTTTAACCTCTCACCATTCCCTTTTGTTTCCCTTCCCTCATTCTCCTATTTCCCTCTGTACTACCTGGATAGTGATTTAAGAGCCTCAAGGGAGACTGGGAGCTTGCCCTCCCCATGCTTCATGGCTGCCTCTTATAGATTGCGGTGCCCTCAAGGAGCAAATCCAGTCTCCAATGTTCCAACCCAGACTTCACTGCCTCTGCTTGTGCTCTTGGCCAAGATTGGACCAATTAGAGTCTGTTCACTGTTGCCGAGAGGGAGCCATTCACCTTGCTCGAACCCCTTTTTTGCTCTCTTCTAAATACCCTTTCATGCATGACCATGGCAACCATGAACCTGCAGTTTCCTTTCATCTGTCTTGCTTCCTCCCTCTGTGGTGCTGGTACAAAATGCATTTGGTCAGACTTATCATTCTTTTCACCCTTTGGGACTGATAGTTTCATGTCCTCATTGACGCAAGGGTGAGGGTGAAGAGACTAAAGTCATGGACAGTTTTATTTGTGTATTACATCCAGAGGATAAGCCTACCCTCTGGAGAAGTAGTCTGCATGATGTCTGCTTTGCCTAACGTTTCCTTTCATCTTACAGGGGGATGTTGGCCTGCCTGGCCCTGCAGGACCCCCACCATCTACTGGGGAACTGGAATTTATGGGATTTCCCAAAGGGAAGAAAGGATCCAAGGTAGTGAACATTTAAGAACAAGAAAAGTTAATAAGCCTTTTCCTATTAATACCAGAGTTCAACTCTAATAACCAGACTATACTAGTAGGATAGAGAGTTTGGGGTAATGGATTTTTGTTTGGAAGTGAGGGTAAAGCTTCTTTGTCTTGTCCCTTGTAAAAAGCTTTATAAAAAGTCAGTTTTTTGGTGTATGAATATGAGTGTGCTTGGGTTTCTGAGTACTCGTTTAAGTCTATTTTCTGTGTTTCAGTTTTGCAGATTCAATTATCAAGATGCTGAATAACTTAAACGTTAAATAGTTGGGTTTTTTCCTCCTAACTACCAACTCTCTTAGTACCTATGGTGTCCCCAAAGCACTGTGAAAGAACAATAGGATAGAAATGGTTGCTTTTGAATTATCATTTTAACAAAATTATTTACTCTCAAAACTTGACCCTGCAAATAAGGTACGCTGTCACCAAGTGGCAGTAGATACCCTGATTCACCTGAGCTGAACTACCAAGGCTGAAGCTACAGACCTGTTTAACCAAGATATTTTATCATCTGCATTTTGATGTGAGTGAGAGTATACATAGTTGTATTTGAATGGCTGTATGCTATTAAGATGTGCAGATATCTTCCATGAACCTGAATTCCCAGCCTTCCTGGGGTTCCCTTAAGTTTTGTGATCCTGTGCCCCTGGTCAAGAGACCCAGGGAGGGGAAGGTGTCTAGTCCCATTTCTTTAGTTTTGTCTTTCTGGAAGCAACAGCACCAGGCCCTCTCCAGGTCTACAGGAAGTAATCATTGATTGGGGAACAATTTTGGAGCATATGAAAGATTGCCTGCCTCCCTAATCATCCCCAAACCTCAGAGAGCCCTTCCATGGTACCTAGAGGTAATTTACCATATCATGGAGAGACAGATTAGAATGTTATATGGCCCTATCTAAACAGTAATTGTTACTCTTTTCCCAAAACCATTGATGTCTTTGTAGCCAGTTATTTGCTAGAGGAAATCATACTGAACAACTTCTTCCACTAGAAAGAAAACGGATGATCTTCTTTTCTGTCTCCCAATTCACCTGGGCATTTGAGATTCTGTTTTAGATAGTTTTTGCTCCCTGCCATTGACATTGGTTCTTTCCACACTACAAAGGGCTCCCTGAACTAAGACATCCTGGTATAGTTACTAGCTAGGAAGCATGGGCAATCTGCACCAGCATCTGCTGTCCCAATTGTGATATACTATGGTTCCCCACAGCCCAGCCCAAGTAAGTCAAGGGAGCCGTGTCTATGTTCACTGCTTCCTGCTGCTACTCACTAAGCTTTGGTTGATTTTCTAGGGTGAACCAGGGCTTCCAGGTTTCCCAGGAATAAACGGTCCTCCAGGTCTCCCGGTAAGTCTCCCTATTTGGTCAACATGTATTCAAGGATCTGATGGGACAAAAGCTATACCAACACAAAGCTAACAGGGAGACCTCTTCCTGTGGTTATTGTTGAGAATTTCACCAGCTCCATTACTAGAAAGCATTTAAGAAAATGTTCTGGTTTCTCAAACTGATGAGGATATTAGATTGCTGATGAGACTATTTATCTTTGAGGTTATTATCTCAAGCTCTGGAGTTAAAACAGACCTAGGCTTGCCTTCTGATTTCACCAGTTTCTAGCTATGTGACCTTGGACACGTCTCTTAACTTTTCTGAGCCTCAGTCTCTTAACCTAGAAAAAAGGGATGATAATAGGGTGGTTATGAGGATTAAATGAGATGAGATGCATGAAAAGGACTTAGTACGTGCCTGGTACTTATCAATTGTTCAGTGAATTGTAGTGTTTATGACCCTACCTTCACTTTCCTATATGCCCTTGTATCTTAGATTCTTTCACCCAACAAACACCTTTTGAGGGTCCCTAGGTGCCAGGCCTTCTGCTGGACTCTGAGGCTGTGGCAGTAAATAACAGTCCCTGTCCTTGAGGAAAGTACATTCCAATGGGGGAGTGAGGGAGGAGCGAGAATAAACAAGTCAATAAATGAATCAAGAACAAGTCCATAGAGTGGTCAGTGATACATAGAAAATTTTTAAAAAAGGGTATAAGTGATGGAGTGTGGATGGGGAATGGGATGGGCTACCTTGAACAGAGTGATGACGAAGGGCCTCTCTGAGGATGTGTGTTTGAGGAAGCAAGTCACATGAAGATCAGAAAGAGTGTTTCTGGCCAAGGGAATCACAAGTGCCAAGACCCTGAGGCTGGAACAAGCTCAGGGCTTTAGAGGAACAGGAAGAAGGTGAATGGTGGAAAAGAGTGAGCAAGGCTGACCACCCGGCAGAGAGGCCAGAGCCAGATCATGGAGCCCTTTGTAAGTCAAATGTGGCTTTATGTTAAATGTAATAGGAGGCCATTGGAAGGCCCAGGCTTGTATTTTTAAGAAGATCACTCTGGCAGTAGGTGGAGGAGGGTAGTGGAGATTGGGGGAGGGGAGGCAGCAAGCAGAGGCTACTGCAAGAATCCGGGTGAGAAATGGGAGTGGCTCTGGTGATAGCAATGGAAATGGAGAGATGTGCACAGATTCAAAATATAAAATGGTAAAACTTTTTGTTATGGAACATTTCAAACATATACAAAGTGGCGAGAGTGGCATAATGATGCCAGTGGGTACCCATCACCTAGCCTCCATAATGACCAACTCATGGCTACTCTGAAGCCAAGAACAGATGTATTATGAATACCTCAGGATTTCTAAGAGATACAGACTCTTTTAAAAATGTGGTGCTGATTTCATCATCACTAATTGTCAATAATGACTTAATATTAGTTAACACATCAGAATTCAGATTTATGATTGTCTCATAAATATAATTTTTAATAAGTGTCTTGTTTTGAATCAGAATCCAAACGAGGTCCACCCATTACATTTGGTTGATAGACCTCTTAAACCACAAGATGTGTTGTGAAGGAGCTGAGGAGATTTCCATGGACTGGGTTTAGGGGTCAGGAGGGAAATGGCTAAATCAGAAATGACGAGGCCTGCCAGTGCTTGCTGGTTAAGTAGGGATAGATGACTGCGGTTGTTCCCTGCACTTCTTTGAAACACTTTGCGTCTCTCTGGATGGCCAGGAAACAGAGCTAACAGAAGCAGTGGCTCAGATTGCTTCCATGATGTTCCCTATGACTCCATGGAAACACAGGGGCGCAGAGAATCATCTGTTCAATGGTCTTGAATTTTTTTTCCGTTTTTTTCTTTTCAATGGCCATTTTTTTTAACATTTTTTTATTGAGTTATAGTCATTTTACAATTTTGTGTCAAATTCCAGTGTAGAGTACAATTTTTCAGTTATACATGAGCATATATATATATGTATATATTCATTGTCACATTTTTTTTCGCTGTGAGCTACCACAAGATCTTGTATATATTTCCCTGTGCTATACAGTATAATCTTGTTTATCTATTCCACATTTTGAAATCCCAGTCTGTCCCTTCCCACCCCCCACCCCCTTGGCAACCACAAGTTTGTATTCTATGTCTATGAGTGTTTCTGTATTGTATTTCTTTTTTTTTTCTTTAGATTCCACATATGAGCGATCTCATATGGTATTTTTCTTTCTCTTTCTGGCTTACTTCACTTAGAATGACATTCTCCAGGAACATCCATGTTGTTGCTGCAAATGGCGTTATGTTGTCGGTTTTTATGCAATGGCCTTGATTTTAATCAGCTCAGTGTCTAATGAATCAGAAAGGAAAAGAATCCTGATGATGGAGACAGGACACTGGGACTTCAAACCAGTCCCAGCTCTGGGACTTCGCCAAGTCTCTGAACCTCTCTGTATATCTGGAACATGGCACTGGTCATATCTACCATTTTGAGGCCCAACTTGCAATGTATATCAAGTTTCTTTATGAAGTAGAAGCTGTGCTGTCCAATATGATAACCACTAGCTAGCCACATATGGCTACCGAGCCATTGAAAGGTGGCTGTTCTGAAATGAGATGTGCTGTATTAAAATACATACCAGCTTTTAAAAATGAGATGTGAGAAAAATAATCAAAAATAGCTCGTTAACAATTTTTACTTCAGTGTTGAAACGACAATATTTGATATATTTGGTTAAACAGAACGTCAGTAACTGAATCTCATCTATTTATTTTACTTTTTGAATGAGGCTATTAGAAAATGTAAAATAACATAGTAGCTCACATTATATTTCTATCGGACAGCCCAGATACAGAGTACTTTGCAAGTGGGTTGGGGAATAAGGTCGGCACCTTTCTTTGTGAGCATTTCACGTAGATTCTCATCATCTCAGTCATCCCTGTGACATCAGCAAGGTGGGCGGGGCTTCTATGCCTGCAGTGATGAGGAAACCATGACCCAGATGGGTGGAAGAGGCTTGCCCAGAGTCACACAGCAAGTTGTTAGCAGAGCTGAGACTGAAATTCAGTTTTCTTGAATGCTAGCTAATTCCAGGCTTTTTCCTCGTACCATACTGCCCCCTACAGTGTAGTTAGTTCTTGTCCCGGCCCTGGTAGATTGTAAGATCTCCTCTGTCCTTTGCAGTTTTACTGGCTCCTGCTCCCTGCCTCCCTCCCTTGCTCCCATTTCCTTCCCCGTTGTACCTCAGAGGATTGCCCCTCCTGCAGTTTCAACCCGTTCCCTTTTGCCCTGTAAAAGACAGACTCACTGACAGCAATGCACAGTGATAAATTGCAGTCCCATTTCAAGCTCAGCATTTCAAGTGTTTCACAGTGCAGGCTGAAAAATAGAAACCTCAGTTGACAGTAAAGATATCCAAGCTGGAAAATACCTTCCTTTATATATGACAGAGTATTTTCAGAGAGTGGGAATCAAGAAACCAGTGTTCTCATCCCACTTTGGCATGGATTCCATGGGCAGCCCTGGCCAAATCGTGTAACTCCTTTACTCCTAACATCTCTATCTGCTTAATGGGCACATTCATAGATACCTTCTGTGCCTTCTGCCAGAAAAATTGTAAGGAGAGAGGTGGCAACCTGTTTTGAGATACTCTGTGCTTTTCAGCAGAAACACATTTCTTAAATCCAAATCCTTCATATCGGCTTTTAATTATGCACACTCACTGAGGAAACAAGGCAGTGCCCAGGGTGGAAATCTCTAGGGAATCCAAAATGTTCCCTTCGACCATTTGTTTTCTTTCCATCCTAGCCCAGATCTTTGCAGGAGCTGCTGACAACTTGCCTGAGTTAGGCCTCGCCTTTGTTGACTTGCCCCCTCCACAGTGACCAAGCAGCCCTCCTTTTCTGGCTCTGCCCCACCTTCACACATGGTCCCAGTGGCACACTCACACGTAGGCCACACGTACTCCCATGGAGACTGTCACAGGGAGTCATGTACCTCTGTGCCCGCCAAGGCGCCAGCACACATAGGGTAAGGCGACATGACAGATGAGGAGAGAGAGAAGAGAAGAAAATGGCGAATCCTAAGGTCCCTATTGAGTGGATCTGAGGCAACTCCTGGGCAGGCGGGAGTTCTTCAGCTGAGCACCAGACTTTCCAGGCACTTCAGGTAGGTCCTGCAGAGGAGGAGGAGCCCCATCTTGACAGGGGCCCCTGGCACCCTGAGGGCCGAGAGCAGCGGTGTGACGCGGTCAGAGTCCACAAGGAGACTGACTTTCCTAACCTCTCAAGTCACCCTCGCAGTGCCAAGCAGAACCCATTCCTGCAGTTTAGCTTCCAAAATAGGACCACAAAATATGATCATTCCCCGCCCCTCCCCCATGGCCTCTGCCCCCTTTCAGGCTTCAGCCTCCCTCCTGCCTTCCTGCCCTTGTTGTGCAGGTGGGGCTTGCCCCTCTCCAGCGCCCTCACTGGGGCCCCGGGGAGCCTGCTTCGGGCCAGGGAGGAGCTGGAGCCGAGGGTGACGGCACTGGCAGCCTGCCTCTCAGGCCAGCAGGCCCCTGAGGACCCGGGGCCCAGGTCTCTTTGACTCCGCAGTGGGGCCTGACACGCCCTGGTTGCAGCCTAGGGTTTGCAGCCTGCCTTTTTCTCGCACCACCCTCCTCACTCGGCCTCAGTGACAACATCACCCCCGGACCCTGACCCTTGGCCACCTGACTGAGGAGTTTTTGCAGAGCCACTAATATCCTGGAACTAAAAATACCAGGAGACCAGGGCCATAGAGAAGCAGGCCTATAAACAGCTAAGCTAGCACCCTCATGAGGCCCTGGGGGAGAAAGGGTGTGGGAGCAGTGGGTGCAGGTCAGCTCATGACAAGGACTGACTGTGACAGGGCCGGGGACCGGGACATCTTGCTAGAAAAGCTTGTTCAGCAGGGCCTCATGTGGGGCCTTCCTGCGCCGGGAGACAGGCAGAGCCTACAGCCCAATATCTTGGCAAGTCATTTATGTTTTATTGGCTTTAACCCACACACACAAGTTACTTTTTAAAATTCTTTTCCTTTCTAAACTTTGGGTGTATTTCTTTCTTTTTGTTCACCTTGTAGCTCAAGCTCTCAGACCCTCTTTCTGAGAAAGCGAGAGTCCAGAAGCTCTGTCTGCTTTCTGGAGAAGGAGGACCAAGGCCCCCTTGTCTTTCCAACTGTGGACAACATAGGTGGCAGTTGTGAAATTGTTCCTGAACATTCTTTCCTTCATCCTTTGCAATAGTTTTTTTCTCTGGGTCATTATTCCGTTTAATTCAACAAGTATGTATTAGACTACCTTGTATGTGTTCAGCCTGCAGTAACACGCCTTGGAGGAGACAGAAGTGAGTGTGATACGCACCTTCTGCTTACAAACTTTCATCCATAACCCATCCTTGTGCTTGAAGAGTTTGGGGCAGCAGGGACTTCGATGCGCAGACCAGGGAAGGCTGCATGGAGTGTTTAACTTCAGACACCAACAGACACCGGGATAGCATGCCATGGTTTCCAACTTGAGCTGTAGGACTTCAAGATTTCAAATAAGTTGGCATTCGGTTTAACCCACAAGCCTTTCAAATAGAAATCCTATTCAGCATGAGGTCTGAGCTGTTTGACTCCTAAATGGAGACATAGAAAAGACAACAGGCAAGTAGGAACCGAAGCCTGCTTTGAATTGG